>NW_006408602.1:4268953-4289662 GCF_000296735.1 Chrysochloris asiatica | reverse complement strand
GTCAAGAAATCAAACAACATATTGTATTTGGCAAATCTGCTTCACAAGACCTTTTTAAAATGTTGAAGAGCAAATATATCAGCTTGAGGACTACGGTGTGCCTGACCCAAGCCATGGTTTTTTCAATAATCTCATATGCATGTGAAAACTGGATAGTGAATAAGGAAGACCATAGAAGAATCGATGTTTTTGAGTTATGATGTTATAGGAAAATATTGAAAGTGCCATAGGCTGCCAAAAGAACCAATAGATCCATTATGAAAGAAGTGCATCCAGAGTGCTCTTTGGAGGCCAAGATGACCAAACTTTGTCTCTCATACTTTAGACATATTGTCAGGAGGGACCAGTCACTGGAGAAGGATAATGATAAGTCGGTGGAGAAGTTGGAGGGTCAGAGAAAAAGAGGAAGACCCCCAACGAGATGGATTGGCCAAGTGGCAGCATTGATGGACTCAAGTATAGCAACTGTAGTGAGTTTGGCCCAGCATCAGGCAGTGTTTCGTTCTGCTATGCATAAGGTAGCTATGAGTTGGTAGCAACTCGATGGCACCTTACAACAACAACAACAACAACAATGGTACTTTTAATATTCTCCTCCACCAGCATAACTCAAATGCATCAATTTTTCTATGGTCTTCTTTTGTCATTGTCCAAATTTCATATGCACATGAGGTTACTGAAAATAACATGGCTTGGGTATTTGCTAAAAATAACTAAAAAAGTGACTGTAACAGTACATTGACAGGCAACTGCCAGAAATTCAAGTCAGATTCAGAAGAGGATGTGGAAAGAGATATATCATTGCTGATGTCAGATGGATGTTGGCTAAAAACAGAGAATACCAGAAAGATGTTTGCCTGTGCTTTATTGACTATGCAAAGGCTTTCTATTGTGAGGATCATAACAAACTATAGACAACACTGCAGAGAATGAATATTCCAGAACACTAACTTTGCTCTTGAGAAACCTGTACATAGGCCAAGAGGCAGTTGTTTGAACAGAATAAGGGAACACTGAACAGTTTAAAATCAGGAAAGGTGTGCACCAGGGTTGTATTCTTTCACCATATTTACTCAATCTGTATGCTGAGCAAATAACCTGAGCTGGATTATATGAAGAAGAACGTGGCATCAGGATTGGTTTGGGCTCATTAACAACTTGTGCAAATAATATAAACTTGCTTGCTAAAAGCAAGGAAACTTAAAATACTAATGAAGATCAAAGACCACAGCCTTCTGTATGGGTTGCATCTCAATGTAAAGAAACAAAAATTCTCACTGCTGGACAAATAAATAACATCAAGAAAAATGGAGAAAAGATTGAAGTTGTCAAAGGCTTCATTTTACTTGGGTCAGCCCTCAACAATCGTGGAAGCAGCAGGCAAAAAATCAAATGACATATTGCATTAAGCAAATCTGCTGCACAAGTAACTCTTAAAAACGTTAAAGAGCAAAGATGTCAGTTCTAGCACTACCATATGCCTGTCCGAAACCATGATATTTTCAATAGCTTTATATGCGTGTGAATTTTTCCCATTGTATCCTTCAATATTGCAAGTTGAAGTTTGATTTTTTTTCTTCAGTTCTTTCATCTTGAGAAGTGCTGAATATGTTCTTTCCTTTTGGGTTTCCAGGTCTTTGCACATTTCATTATAATACTTGACTTTGTCTTCTTGAGTTGCCCTTTGAAATTTTCTGTTCAGCTCTTTTCCATCCTCATCTCTTCCATTTGCTTTAGCATCTCTCCATTGGAGAGTAAGATCAGTCTTCTGATATCTATTTTGGTCTTTTCCTTCTTTCTGGTCTTCTTAATGACCTTTTGCTGTCTTCTGGTATGATGTTCTTGATGTCATCGCAAAACTCTTCTGGCATTCTAATTCATCAAATCTATTCTTGAGATGATCTCTAAATTCAGTTGGGATATACTCAAGGTTATATTTTAGCTCTTGTGGACTTGTTTTAATTTCCTTCAGCTTCAGCCTGAACTGGCATATGAGTAATTAATGGTCTGTTCTACAGTCTGCCCCTGGTCCTGTTTGGATGATGATATGGAGCTTTTCCATCATCTCTTCCCACAGATGTAGTCAATTTGTAATATATGTATTACATCTAGTGAGGTCCATGTGTATAGTAATCTTTTATGTTATTTTTAAAAGATATTTGCAATATCTTTGCATTGGTCTTGCAAAATTTTGTCATGTGATCTCCAATATTGTTTCTGTCAGACCATATTTTCGAACGACTTATTCTTCTTTGTTTCCAACCTTTGCATTACAATTGTCTGTAGTTAACAATACATCTTGATTGCATGTTTGATCAATTTCAGACTGAAGAAGTTGGTATAATTCTTCAATTTTACCATCACTGGCTTTAGTGGTTGGTTCATAAATTTGAATAACAGTTGTATTAACTGGTCTTCCTTGTTGTTTTTAAGTACCGTTGAGTCGGTTCCAATCCATAGTGATCCAGTAGGGTTTCTGAAGAGTGGCTGGTGAGATTGAACCGTCAATCTTGCGGTTCAAACCGACTTTGCAATCCAATGCATTAACCCTCAGCACCACACCAGGTCTTCCTTGTAGGAGTATTGATATTATCCTATCACAGACAGCATTAAATTACAACCAAATGGATGTTTAAAACCAGACACTTTGATGTTCACTGCAGACATTCATAAGGAGCCCTGGTGTCTCAGTGATCAGGCACTCAGCTGCTAATTGAAACTCCCATGCTAATGTAAAAGTGGACAGTTGGAAACAATCAGCTGCTCTTTGGGAGAAAGTTGTAACAGTCTGTTTCATAAAGATTCACAGCCTTTGAAATTCTATGGGCACTTCTGTTCTGTCTTATAGTCTCTAAGAGTCAGAATTGACTAGACAGCAGTGGATTTTTTGGCAAACATACCATATTGCATGCATAGTCAGATCAGAATGATATGCCAAACAAACATAAAATTTCAAATGAAAGCATGTTGATAGAGAAAATCCTGTCCCCTTAAAGAGTACAGATCACAGACAATCCTTGTAAATTAAACATGACACTTCCCTTCCGCCCGGCAGCAAGTTTCCCAAACCAGTGAACGGCAACTGAGCCACGTAACTCAAAGTTCTCAGAGTCACTTTTCTTCTATAGAAATCCAACAGAAAAGCAACAATTTCCACGTTAACAAGTTCTAAACATCAAAATATCTTAATGTGAAACTTTATAGGAAGAATGGCACAAAAACAAGTGACAAAATTAAAAGCTTTTTTGGACCTTGTGTAAGGAATTGTTCTTTCAGCCTGTTTCTAAAAGCAAGCTAACAAGGTTGTTTAATTTTAAACTTTTTTTTTAATGTCCTCAAGCTATTTTATTCTATATAAATAATTTTAGGCAAAAAAAGTAACTTAGAAGGTACTTTTAAAACCAGAAATAGCAAATCATTGCAGTCAGTCAATTTTTTCTTAATTGTTGACTTAAAAAAACAAAAGTAGAAAACACATAGTTAGAAAGTTACAACCATATAGGAGGATATAAAATGAAAAGTAAAAATCTCATTTCTCTCTTCACTAGCATGGACTCCAATATTTATCCAAAATTGTTGTTTAAAAATTAACATTATATAAGGAGGCTTCAAAAAGTTTCTGGGAAAATGGAATGTTTTCACATAATGGAACTTTCCCACAAACATTTTGAAGCCCCCTCATATTTGCTTCTGCATTTACAAGTACACATTTAACATTATACAAGCATTTTATGATGTTGTTCCATTTTTAAAAACACAAATGCAAATTTATTTGTCTTTTGACTGCTACATTATTTTGTAGAATATTATAAGAATGATTTTTATGACTGCTCCACAACATATTTTTTAAGAATCATGATTTCTAAATTCATCAGTTATGAGTAATTTGGCTCATGTTATGGCTTCAGTCACTGTAGCTAATTCCAGTTACTCAGAATACAGGCAACAAATCCAAACCACCCCTAAAAATGATAGGAAAATTATCTGTGTAATTCTAGGTAAGCCTAACAAGAAATGGAACAAATATAGATTCAGATGATCATATTAAAAAGCAAACAAAAACTTAAAAGAAACAATTTTAAAAAAAAGAAAATCTAAGCTAATTGTTTAACTTAAATTTTATTTTATAAACTAACACTCAAAATAATCTTTAAAAACCTACTTTCATCCACTACTGTTATGATGGAATATAAAAAGATACAGAAATTAAATAATGAACTCAGATTTTTAAAAAGTGGTATTCTTTACATCTACTTTCTTAGAAATACTTCAAAAATAAACTCTTCTTCCAAAAAGTTCAATTTAGATTTTTCTAAAAAAGCTAACGAAAACTATTTGGAGTTGTTAAGTGCCATTGAGCCAGTTCCGACCCAGATTGATCCTGTATAGGGTTTCCAAGGAGTGGCTAGTGAGCTTGAACTGCCAAGCTTGTGTTTCAAGCGGACATTGCAGTCCAGAACATTAACTCACAGCGCCACACCAGAAATCAATTTAATCATTCAAAGTTGTAATCAAATTCAAACTTCATTGTCTGTCTATATTAACATCTGAATATTTTGAATGTTCTAATTAAAATCGTTCACAATTACGTTCCTTCTTTTAAAAGTATTTTTAAAGTAAAATTCCAATTCTGTTATTTACATGTATAAAAAAAAACTATCCCTTCATTTTGACATACTCTGATCTGAAATACAATTTTTGCCCATCAAAACTTGTATTTTTTATTTAGAGGTGATAACTTATATGATTCCCCTTTAATTCTATTGCACAGTTTATTTTATATAGGAAAAAATACTCTCTAAACAAATCTGTCTTTTTTTCAACTAATTCATAATTTTTGACCAAGGCATCTCATAGCCTTGTCACAGGTTTTGTCAATACCAGTGACATTACTCATGAGGAGTTAAAACTCAGACTTCTAAGTTGACACTTAAATTACAAAGTATGAGGGGGGAGAAGAGCTTGGGGGAATTTTAATTTAAACATTGGTTACCTAGTATATGTGGCAACCTCTGTCACATGAGAGAGATCCTCTCAAATTTACAGTAAACAGACACTATTAGTTGGAACCAACTCAATGGCATTAAACAACAACAAAAGCAAACCCACAACCTTGCTTAGTAATTTGAAGTAGCATTTTATGTACAATTTTTCTGTTTAATTCAAAAAGAGATGTTGAAATCTCTTTTTATGCTTTCAAATCAAAATGCCCTTGTTTTTTGATTACATGTGCATTTGAAAGTCAGAATACCTGCTTTTAAGTTTGCTTATATTTTTCTCTACCCTGCTTTGTAGTCAGATTCAGCAGCTTCCCTCTCACTTTTCCAATTACTGCTATTAATGAAGAAGAGCAACAATAAAGAAAAAAGAAAAAGGTCAAATTTTTCTACCAGTATAACTCTATTCATATTCACCATAGTAAGTCCTGACAACCTCTTATGACTAATATTGTCATCTGTAGTTAATGAAATCGACTCCTTGGCAATATATGGATAATGGGAGTTGATTTGTCTTTATGTTATGAAGAAATGATAGCAAAATTTAGGAGGGATGGGGGAAAAAATGTTTAACAATAAGCTAGGGGACTTTTGTCATAAGGAAAATTGAATCATGATGTTTATAAGTCCCATACCAGTTTGGCCTAATTAATTACATGACAAAATATTTCCAGCTTTGATCCAACTTTATTTCCCACTGCACCTTAACTGGTCACATTCCTGTGCAATTTAGAGACTATCTGCTCAGTATTTGCAATGAACCATATGTTACAAATAATTTGTCATTATAGTTTAAAATGTCAATCTCCTTGGCTTCTTTAGAGTAAAATTGTGAGTTGGTAGAAAATATCTAACACCATAAACCAACATATTTACAGGTAATCTGAAAATCTTTATTAGTTAAAATAATATTAATAAAACATATTGACAAAAAAACAACTTTCCCCACCTGTACATTTCCCCTCTCACTTCTGTTTCCTCATTTGGGACCTAAAACTCTCTTCTCTCAGATTTGAGCTGTTCTCAAAGTCAGTTTCATTTCTTTGCCTTTCCTCCTTTTTTGTCTTGAATGAAAAATTCCCCTGGAAAACATCATTTTCTGCCTGAATTGATAGCCCAGACTTTTAATTCTAATATTTCAATACATGGACTAAGGGAGATTATATATGTGGCTTGTGTTTCATGGACTTAAGGTTGTGATAATTTAGGTCTAGATTGCTGGCAATATTGGGGCATTATACAATATATAGTCTGACAGTGGCCATAAAATGGACATTTGTTACTGAACTGTGCTTCGTGTTGCTTAATGGTGTCCACAAATATTTGCAAAACATAAAAAATACTGATATTTTAATGATGCAGTAGGGTTATATCAAATAAAAAGCACTTTAGCTATAGCTGTGTGACAACGAAATTTACTGCACAACAATGGCAACTGAATTTAAATGAAAAGTTCTACGGAAAAGAGCAGCCTTCTTTTTTGAGGTTTATATGTGTGTGTTTTTTTATTGGTGTGCTAAATTGATTCTATACAGTGAATGGCATCATTGCCTTTACATAGCTTTTTGATAATTTCCAGATGGTCTGCGTTTTCATTTCACATTGGAAATTATGAATGTACAACCATTTTCCAATGTTTTAAAATATATCGTGGTTGCAAATCTCAGACCTAGGTAAATGTCAAGACTATGTGAAAACCTTTCTTTCAAAAAAAAAAGCAATATTTATAGATATATTTTATGCTAACAGTACAAAATCATTTCATGTCAAAAATTAATGTCACTGTTAGACATAACCCTACTGAAGACAGCCATGTTGTTGTTGTTTGGTGGTATCAGTCGGTTCTAACTTCCAGTGACTCTATGTTCCACAGAACGAAACAATGCCCGGTCCACAGGTAGGTAAATTATTTTGTAATACATCCAGTCCTTCAACCAAAACTAGAGCTTAAAACAAAACAAAACAAAAAACTCTTTTCACTGTTCTCTCCCCATTCACCACAACGAAACTCCACGAGAGAGGAATCTGGCCATCGAATCTGATATCCTGGCAGTCCACAGACAGCTTATCGTTTGATATGAAATCACAGCGTTTCTTCTGCCCACCCTGCTTGTGGTGATCTCTTTTCAACTCGATGCACAGGCTGCATTGCCATCCATTCCCCACACGTCTTCCCCAGAGATCTTGTGTTGCAGACAGCTTTGCCACAGGGTGGGCAACTGGCTGAGATCCAGAAACACGTTGTGGGTGATCTTGCTTCACGTTTCATCTGTGTGACTGCTGGATGTTGCTGAAGGAATGGTTCAAGGAGGCAGATGTGCCATCTAGACTAGATTGTACACTACAATAATACCAGAGAGCTTCCATTTGGTGTGGAAATGATGCCGTGCTGGTATATCCCAGTCTTCTGTTTCACAAAAGATATAACACTGGTGTCCTTGAAGCAATTACTTCCGCTGAGGAAATGCAATTCATTCAGGTAGTAAAATTCATAAACCAATATACTAAATAGTGTCATTTGTCTCATAGCTACATTTTAAGTCTTAAAATGTGTGTGCACCCAATAAACAAAAAAAGTGGAGCACAAACTATCCTATAAAGCTTATCACACTTACTGATCTGGGTGTATTTTTAAGCAATTGTTTTGCCCTATGGGCCTGATTCAAGAGCAATTTTAATTGTGTTATCAATGGAAATTTTACAATTTTGAGGTATACATCAGTATTATAATGACTTGTTGACTGAAGATACACCTAACAATGACATTTGTTTTCAAGTTTAAGGGGTGGTGCTATAATGCATAAATATGTTGTAGCTGTATTTAAGTGGAGTCAGTTCCGACTCATAGTGACCATGCACAGAGTTTCCAAGGCTGTAAAACAGGAGCAGAAAGCCTCATCTTTCTCCCATGGAACAGTTGGTAGTTTCAAACTGCCAACCTTAAGGATAGCAGCCCAATTCATAACCACTATGCTACCAGAGCTCCTTAATGTATAAATATAGTCTTATAAAATATTCAAGAAAAAAGAGTCATATAGAGCAAACTATGGTAATTCCCACTCCACTACCTCCCCACCCCACCTGCAAACCACCCTCATGTCCTAACACATATGTCTTCATTCACAGATATTTACCTACTTCCTTCCTCAGAAGTAATCTGTTAATAGTTTGGTGCACGTTTCATTCAAATGCAAACATGTAAATTCATATCATAATTATACTTCATATCTTTTTTACATAAATGAAATCATACATTACTATTGTCTCATGCATTTTTCACTTAAAAATGTCTTAGAGATCCTGCCAAGTCAATATGTGTTTATCTCTTTCTTTTCAACAGCTGCGTACTATTCTTTGCTATGGACAGACCTTATTGGATTTAAACCAGGCCCCTACTGATGCATCATGGCACCATTTCTCAGCTTGAAGAAATAGCACTTTATTGCCAATTTTTTTTTTTTCTATTTTAAGGAATTTCTGAAGAAAGTTATACCATACATATGATCTCCATTTTCAATATGCTATTCCTTTTCATTTGTAGTGTTTGAAATGTATCAAAGCTCCTTAAGAGAATTCTGGCTCTAATTCTCTCTGGAGTCTTCTCTGAAGTACTCATCGCTTGGAGGCATACATTTCTCGCTATATATTTGGTGGCAACAGTAAACTCACAGTATATTTTTACACAGTATATTTTTTAAAACAATTAACTAGTTTGTAGTATTGCAGGATAATAATTGAAATTTTAAAGCCATATGTTGGGGAAAAGATAAAGTCTTATAAGTCTTTTTTGGATGACTTTGAAAATGACATATCTCAAAACCAGGAATAATAGTACAATGCATTACTTATTTGATTGAATTTTGAAAATTTGATCCCAGTAGGAACAAAGAATGGATCACAACTGAATCTGTGCGCTTTGAGTATAATATTCATAGAGACCAAGACATAAAATCTGTCTGCCCAAAAAAAGAACACAACATTTTCTGGTAAAGATGTAAGTATGTATGAAACTATGTATATTAGTGATTGGTGATGATAATTTAAAGACACATTTATGTCTTTACAGAAAAAACACTTTTTTGTAAAGACATAAATATGTATGTATTTAAATATAATATTAGTGACTGGTGATGATTAAAAAAACATTTTTGGTTGACCTTTGCTCCTATCATACACGGCTAGTTGCCAAAATAAATGTTTTTTGAGAATATTATTCAGGTTGTGAATTTTCTGAAATTCAGGATATCAGAAATAGTGGCAAATATGTCAATACACACATGAGCATCTTTGATGTTTCAAAATAAAGTATTACTACTCTTGGGAGAATTTCTCAATTGAATATAGTCATTTGAGTAATTTTATGTTTCTTTTTAAAAGTCATCTATTCAAATTGCTTCCTCTACATGTCTCTACTCATTTTACCAAGTTTTGCATGAAGCAGTAAGTTTAATTTCTAAGGCATCAAAGATTGGTTTTGCATACATTTTAGACTGGAAACGAAGTCGGCAACTGTCCATGAGGCACATATGAGAACTTTATACTAATACTGCTTTGATTAGCTGCGACAGTTAAGGTTTTGTGTCACTTGCCTGGGCCAGGATTCTCAGTGGTTTAGCAATTATGATGTAGTTATCACCTCCACGATGAGACCTACTATGATGTAACCACCCGGTGATGTGATCTGATGTGATAAGTTCTGATCTATTGTAATTATCCTATGTGTGGTAAATCTTTACCTGTTTGATTTTAATGAAACCAAGGGCAATCTACAGGATTAGGTTGTATCTCTTTTTTTGTTATTATTTTAAGACAGAAGAGATGATTTATTGTACACATATTACATTCAGACACAACAGAACAGAACTAGTCCATAATGTCATAGTTCCGGGGCAAAGGATCAAAATGGACTGAATTGGTACAGCAAGGTGGGTGTCAGGTGTTCGCAACGTTTGTCAAATGGTGATGAAAGTTCTAGATCCACTGAGCCAGAAGTTCTAGATAGTAACATGTAGCTAACTTGGACCAGTGTCGTGGCCTCCAGCATTCCATATTCCTGCTGCTGTGGCTTCCATGGGTACACATGCTAGCATTTACTCTGCCTCATCTTTCTTCTTTTGGCTTTATCCTTCACATTTCTTTCTTCCTCCACTTGGCTTTCATGGCTTGGAGGCTTCTAACAAGATGGTGCTAAGGCCGAGAGCTTATATCAATCTGCTTTGAGATATAAAAAGAAGGAAGAGTGAACACAGTTCAGAGGGACCTACTACCATCAAGATAGAATTGCTGGGAATGAACTGCATCCTTTGGGCCTGGGATCCCTGTACTGTGAAGCTCCTAGAGCCAAGGAAAGATTGATGTCAAGATGTAAGGACATCTCCAAGAAATACTGGGTCTACAGATGCTGAATTAATGTACTGGAGTGCAAAATCAGTTTGAACCACAGGGTTGGTGGTTCAAGCTCACCAGCCGCTCCACAGAAATGCTATTCAGGGTCACTATGGGTCAGAACTGACTCAACAGCACTTAACAACAAACAGCAGATGCTGAAAGGAAACAAGGATCTTTCCCCAGAGGTGATAGAGTGAAAGTCTTCCCCTAGAGCCAGCACCCTAAATTCGGACTTCTAAATTCTCAGAGAATAAATTTCTGTTATATTTCTGTTGTAGCAGTGTTAGATATCTAAGGCATTGGCCAATAGATTTGCTTTGTTCTTTCTCCTCCACGGACCTAAATCAAATGTTTCCCCAGCACACCAAAGTCTGAGCAGAAATTGAAGAGGAGATCATTGACTAACAATGGTAAATATTCAATTCATCCCCTTTGTTCCTTGGTTTAAGAAGTAGAAAAATAAGTCAACCTGTAAAGCAGCATTTCATATTTATTAACTCAACTTCTATCAGCACAGTGAGAAAAGTACTCATTCAGCCTTTGTGTACTTTCTTAGGAATGTTGGCCTGTTCTTGCAGGCTAAATGCTATCTCTCTTCCTGTCTCAAGACTCCTCAAGCAGTTCAAAATGCTGCCACCACCATCACATCTAGTGATGTCTGGGCATTTGTTTATTGCAAACAAATCAAAATATCCATAGTTTGTGATGTTATCTTATGATATAAATTCTATTTAATGTCTTTCAATATTTCCTCTGCCAAGTATGGCTTCTCTTCAGCTTCTCTGATTTATTATTTTCATTATAATACTATAAGGTAAATGTCTGTTTTTCCTTTATTCTATTTCTTATATTTTCAATATAAAAGAAATTAAATTTTGTGATCTTTTTTTAACTCCAAAAACCTATAGAGAACATACACAATTAAATGACCTGTTCACACCCACTGGTTTTGTTAAGTGCCATTGAGTCAATTCAAACTCAAAGTAACTCTGTATAGTGTTTCTGAGGAGTGGCTGGTGAGTTTGAACTACTGACCTTGTGGTTCAAACAGACCTTGAGATTGAGTGCTTATCCTACAGTGCCATACCCACTGTTATTGTTGTTGTTGTGTGCTATGGAGTCGGTCTAACTCATAGTGACCCTGTACAAGGTTTCCGAGGCTGTAAATGATTATGAAAGCAAAAACCCTCATCTTTCTCTTGTGAAATGGCTGGTAGTTTCGAACTGCTGGTCCTGAGATTAGAAGCCTGATTCACAACCACTACACTACCAGAGCCATACCCAAAGAATAGCTAAAATTCAAAAGATTGGCCATGCTAACTCTTGGCAAAGATATGGAACATTTTAAACACCATGCATGACTGGTGGGAATGTAAAATAATAAAACCACTTTGGAAAACAGTTTGGCAGTTTTATATAAAATTAAAGTTTTTGTATGACCCACAAATCCCATTCCTGGGTATTTACCCAAGATAAATGAAAATATACATCCACACAAAATCTGCATATGTGTTTGGGTCAGTTTTATTCATAATATTTTCAAATTAGACAAACCAAAGACTCAATTGTGGGTGAATGAATAAATAAACAAATAAACTGTGGCATGTCCATACAATAAAATCCTACTTAGTAATAGATACACACAGCTCATTGACACACAAAACATATGTGAATCTCAATAGTATTATGGAGAGTAAAAAAGGTAAACAGAAAAAAATATGTACGATATTATTCCATATACATGAAATTCTAGAAAAACTAGCAAAAATAATTTACAGAAAAACAGATCTGTGGCTGTATGGGTCCAGGGCAAGTAGGGTTGGGAAGAGGTGGGGATAAGGGTGTTAACTGCTTATGGGTACAAGAGACTTTGTAAGAAAACTGAAAATGTTTTATAGTTTGAATGTTGGTAATAACATGGATGGATACAATTTTCATATTTAATTTAATTGTATATGCTGAATTATATTGGACATAAATTATACTCAGTCTATCTCTTCAGGAAAGGTCCTGTTCCTCTTTAAAGGAACTTGACTTGATTAAGTCTGGCCCACCCAGGATAATCTCTCTTTTGGTTACAGGCTGTCCCCAGATTACAAAAGAATTTCTAAATCTGTCTTTAAATTGAATTTGTACATAAATTGGAGCAGTTTTAGCATATTGCATACTTTTCTTTGTGTAAAAAATATTAAAGATATACTTCCAGATGCACTAAATCATCTTTAACATAATAGTGTGGTGGAGTGCTGTGGAGTCTGTTTGACTCATAGCAGCCCTGCACAGGATTTCTGAGGTCACAGAGAACTTTCAGAGGCTCAAGCTGGATTCAGAAGAGGCCGTGGAACAAGAGATACCATTGCTGATGTCCGATGGATCTTGGCTTGAGGACTAAGGTATGCCTGACCCAAGCCATGGTATTTTCAATAACCTCATAAGGATGTGAAAGCTGGACAGTGAATAAGGAAGATCACAGAAGAATTGATGCCTTTGAATTGTGGTGTTGGAGGAGAATAGTAAAAGTGCCATGGACTTCCAAAAGAACCAATAGATCTGTTTTGGAAGAAGTGCAGCCAGAGTGCTCCTTTAAGGCCAGGATGGCTAAACTTCGTCTCTTATACTTTGGACATATTGTCAGGAGGGAACAATTGCTGGAGAAGGATATCATGCTTGGTAAGATGGAGGGTCAGAGAAAAAGAGGAAGACCCCCAACGAGATGGATTGGCCAGGTGGCATCATTGATGGCGTCAAGTGTGGCGGTGGTAGTGAGGTTGGCCCAGGATCGTACATTGTTTCATTCTGCTGTGCATGGGGTCACTATGAGTCAGTTCCGACTTGATGGCACCTGACAACAACAACAAATCTTTACAGCAACAGAAAGCCTCATGTTTCTCCCACGGAATAGCTGGTAGTTTCGAACTGCCCATCTTGAGGTTAGGAGACCCACTCGTAATCACTATGTTACTAGAGCCCCTTTTATCATAATAATACAATAATAATAATGATGATGTCTTCATGTGCCTCTCCACATACCACTTGTTTATTCTTCTGGAGCATTGTCTGTATCTCATACTTTTATATAATAGGCTTTACAAGGTTGGTTTGTAACTATGGGTTATATGTAAGTCAGATGCTTATAACTGACCTGGGACCTTAATTGCATCTCCAAAATTCCTTCATCTTTATCATGCTATGTCACTTAATTAGAGAAGTGATGCCCCATCATATTCACAGGTCTTGCCCACACTCAAGGGTAGGGATTTATACAAGGCATGTACAGGCTAGGAAGATGCAATGGGAATTTGGACACCTTCTTAGAATTCGGTCCACCACAGTAATTGATAAATACTGTATTATATTTATCTATTTGTATCATCACATTATAGGTAAACAAGATAAACATCTACTACAGTAAAAAGATGAGCTGTACTTAGATGAAAGCTAACCTAATAAATGTCTAGTATTCCATATGGGTCCACTACAACTCCTAGAAGTATTTCCTAAAAGAAAACAAAACAAGAAAGCAAAACAATAATTAGCAAGAAATATTGTCCTTGCAAGGCGAGCTAACCCATAAGCAGAGAAGCCATTCAAGTTCATATGTAAACATGACTAGCCTCCAGAGAACTTAGAATTGCTTTCATTTAAATAAGGTTTTTTTAGTTAAGATGAGGATAGGTGATTGTGGTGCAGTGAAATATTTAACTCCTCTTTGAGACATAGTTTCTGTGAACTCCCAACAAACTACTTTTTCCCAGTGGATCAGGATAAGAGAGAGTAGGGAGAAGATGCTGATAGCATTACATGATTCACTTGTGAAGAATATTAACAAGGCTAATTGCGATTCCACCATTTATATGTCTGTCTATTGTGGTGTTTTGCACATTGCTGTGATGCTTGGAGGTATGACACCAGTATTTTAAATACCATGGGTATCCAGGGTCATCCATGGTAAATAGGTTTCAGCTGAGTTTCCAGACTAAGTCAAATTAGGAAGAAGTACACTACTTCAGAATGTTTTCCCACTGAAACCCTTATGAGTAACAGCAGAACACTGTCAGATATAATGATAGAGGATATAACATGAGTAGCACCAGAAGAATGCCAGATATAGTACCAGTAGTTGAGCTCCTCAGACTAGAAGGCACTTAAAATACAACTAGGGAAGAGCTTCCTCTTCAAAGTAAAGTTGACCACAGTGACTTGAATGGAGTAAAGCTTTGGGGAATCTTCATTTGCTGATGGGGCACAACTGAAAAAGAGGAGAAACAGCTACAAATATCTATTAACAATCAATCAAAACATGGAATGTACAAAATACAAATCTAGGAAAATTGGAAGTTGTCAAAAATGAAATAGAATGCATAAAGATGGATCTATATCATAGGCATTAATGAATGAAATGGACTGATTTGAAATGAAATTATTTGAAATGACCAAGTTGAATCTGACAAACATATGATTTACTATACTAGAAACAACAAACTGAAGAAGAATGGCAGCACATTCATCATTAAAAAAAAAAATAACATTTCAAGATCAATCATGAAGTACAATGCTGTTTGTAATAGGGTATTATCCATACACTTACAAGGAAGATCAGTCAATACCACTATTATTCAAATGTACTCACCAGCCACTAAAGCAAGTGATGATGAAATTGATGAATTCTACCAATTACTTCAGTCTGAAATTCATCGAACATACAATCAAAATTATTAATAATTACTGGTAATTGGAATTCAAAGATTGGAATCAAAGAGGAAGGATCAGTAGTTGGAAAATATGGCCTCTGTGATCGAAGTGATGCTAGAGATTGCATGATAAAATTTTGCAAGACCAACCACTTACTCATTGCAAATACCTATTTTAAACAACACAAAAGGAATACACAGGAGTCAAGTTGACTACATCTGAGGG
This sequence comes from Chrysochloris asiatica, assembly GCF_000296735.1. Lineage (NCBI taxonomy): Eukaryota > Metazoa > Chordata > Mammalia > Afrosoricida > Chrysochloridae > Chrysochloris > Chrysochloris asiatica. Next base: position 4,274,360 of record NW_006408602.1, on the reverse strand, counting down.
AAAAGACAGTGGAAAAGCTCAACATCATCAACCAAAACAATGCCAGGGCAAACTGTGGAATAGATAATCAATTGCTTCTATGCAAGTTCAGGCTAAAGCTGAAGAAAATTAAAACAAGTCCACAACAGGCAAAATATGACCTTTAACATCCAAGCAGAATTTAGAGATCATCTCAAGAATAGATCTGATGCCCTAGACTCCAATGACAAAAGTCCAGAAGACATGTGGGATGACATCAAGAATATCATACAGGAAGAAAGCAAAATGTCATTAAAAAGATAGGGAAGGGGAAAAAAAAATGGATGTTAGAAATGCTAAAGCAAATGGACGAAATAAGTTAGCAAAAGAGCTGAACATAAAATTTCAAAGGGCAGTTCAAGAAGACAAAGCAAAATATTATCTTGATATGTGCAAGGACCTGGGTTTAGAAAATCAAAAGGGAAGAAGACACTCAGTATTTCTCAAGCTGAAAGAACTGAAAAAAAATTCAAGCCTCAACATGCAATATTTTAGGATTCCATGGGCAAAATATCGAATGATACAGAAAGCATCAAAATAACATGAAAGAAAGAATGCACAGGGTCACTATAACAAAAAGAAATGATTGATGTTCAACCATTTCAAGAAGTAACATTTAATCAAGAACAGAAGGTACTGAAGGAAGAAGTACAAATTGCACTGAAGCTATTGGTGAAAACCAAGGTTCTAGCAACTGAGGATTCCCGGTGTGGCACTGTAAGATAAGCACTAAACCATAAAGTCAGTTGGAACACCAAGGTCAGCACTTCAAATTCACCAGCCACTCCTTGGGAAACCTACACAGTGTTGCTATTAAGTCTGAACTTAACAACAATAAGGAATTGATGAAATACTAATTGAAATCTTTCAACAAAATGATGAAGCACTGAACGTGCTTACTCATCCATATCAACAATTTAAGAAGACAATTACCTGACCAACCGACAGGAAGAGATACATATCTGTGCCCATTCCAAACAGATATGACTCAGAAAACATCAGACAATATAATTAATATTGCATGCAAGTAAAATTTTGCTGATGATAATTCAAAGATGACTGCAAGAGTGCATCCATATGGAACTGCCAGAAATTTAAGCCAGATTCAGAAGAAGATATGGGCTGAGGGATATCATTGCTGATGTCAGATGGATCTTGGCTGAAACAAAGAATACCAGAAATATGTTAACCTGTGCTTTATTAACTATACACAGGCTTTTGACTGTGTGGATCATGAAGAACTATGCACAACATAGTAAAGAATGGATATTACAATACACTTAATTGTGCTCAAGAGGAACTTGTACATAGACCAAGAGGCAGTCATTAGAACAGAGCAAGGGAACACTGAATACATTAAAATCTTAAAAGGTGTGTACTAGATTTATATCTTGGCACCATAATTATTCAATCTGCATGAAGTAAACTGAAAGTAATCCAAGAAGCTGGATTATATGAAAAATAATGTGGTATCGGGATTAAAGGAAGACTCATTAAGAACCTGAGATCTGAAAATGATACAACCTTGCTTGCTGAAAGTAAAGAGGACTTAAAATACTTACTGATGAACATCAAAGACCACAGTCTTTGGTATGAGTTATGCCTCAATGTAAAGAAAACAAAAATCCTCACCAGTCTACCAATAAATAACATCATGATAAATGGAGAAAAGATTGAAGTTGCTAAAGACTTTATTTTGCTTGGATTCACAATCATCTCTCAGGGGAAGAGCAGTCAATAGATCAAACAATATATTGCATTAGACAAATCTGTTGAACAAGATCTCTTTAAAATGTTCAAGAACAAGTGTCCATTTGAAGACTAAGGTGTGCCTGACCCAAACCATTATATTTTCAATAGCCTCATATGCTTGTGTGGCACTGTGGGTTAATGCACCAGACTGTAAAGCCATTTGAACTGCAAAGTCAGTGGTTCAAGCTCACCAGCTACTCCTCGGAAACCCTATACAGGGTCGCTATGGGTCAGAATTGACTTGATGGCACTTAACAACAACATATGCATGTGAATATTCAACAATGAATAAGGAAGACCACAGAAGAGTTGATTCACTTGAGATAAAATGTTGGTGAAGAATTTTGAAAGTACCTAAGAACAAACAAATCTGTTGTAATAAGTACAGCAGAATGCTCCTCAGAAGCCAGGATAGTGAGACTTTGTACTTCATATTTTGGGCATGTTATCAGTAGAGATCAATCGCAGGAGAAGGACATAATGCTTGGTAAAATGGGTGGTCAGTGAAAAAGAGGAAGATCTCCAAAGAGAGCAATTGGCACAGTGGTAGCTGCAGGGGTCTCACATACAATTGTGAGGATGGTACAGGAATGGGCAGTGTTTTGTTCTGTTGTGTACATGGTCGCTCTGACTTGGAACCTACTACACAGCACCTAACCATAACAACAATTATGATTAGTCGACTTTGCCATCCTCCTGGGTATAAAATGAGCTGTGCCTCAGAAGCACAAATAGGATATTTCACTACCATCAAAGAAGAGCCAGGAGTGGAACACATCCTTTGGACTCCAAGGAGTGCATTGAACCTCCTCAACTTTGGGACAGAAAGTTGTAACAGCAAAGGAGTGGTAGAAGAACAAGAATAGTAGAACCAAGAACCAGAGCACAAGACAGAGCAATTGGGTTCCCAGTCCATTGAGCAAGTAACACTTAGTGACTTTAGGCAGCAGGAATGCTTACAAAGTGGAAGCCTCTAGGCACTTAACTGGAAGAGCTAGGTTTGCTGGTCCACAGAGCTACAGCCAAGTGTTTTCAGATTAAGGCTTACTGTAGAGTGTGTATCCTGTGGACATTTATCAGCAGCCCTAAAAAGCTTTGTAACATTGGCCTGGCCAGAGACCATTGTCTGTGGGCATGTCTGAGACTGTCCTGACTGGAAAAATTGTGCCCTGAGAATTTCTGGCCTTGAATCATAACCTGTTATCTTCCCTAATAAACTCCATAACTGTGAGTATGGTGTCTGGATTCGGTCTGGCCATTGCAACAAATGATCAAATCCCAGAATGGAAGTAGAGAACGTTGTGGACAAAATAGATTGGTGATATTTTTCTTGCACCAATACTAGCAGTAATTCCTCCAGACCTCATTTCATATCTGTTCTTAAAACATATAGATATTCTTTCATATTTTGTCCAAATACAGATTCAGAATCCTTCTCAACACAGCTCTTCAAGAATCCACCACAGTCAGAAAAAGTTCACACATAAGATTAGACCTACATATCATCCCTGGACTAAAGTATTGTTTTCAGAAAGTGCCAATAAAATCAAACCACAGTGTTAGAGACAAGATGAGATCTTAGTGACACACTCCACCCACTCTCTCTGCAACAGAACAAATACAAGCAAAAAACAATAAACAAGCATACAAGAGAAAAACAAGTGATAAACATACAGATGATAGTTTGATAGATGATTGCTGGAACTCATCAAATGAGCATTACATGAGAAAACAAAGAATTGGATTAAATATCAATTGGAAAGGCAGACAGAATGAAAACAGTGATGGAGAAGTTAGACAGAGCCATGCCCAATATTGTATTTAACCATTTTGAGACACAGAAGGCAGCACACATGGGTGAAGAGACGTCAACTTTACAGAATTCCTATTAGGACAATCACACAGTGCAGGCAGATCCTGAATGAAACTAGATGAGCAGAATACAAGGTGGATCTGCGCGAAGCAAGTACAGCAAGTGAACTTACTAGTACCATGAATGATCACAGAGTGAGAAGGGAGCCAATGAAGGGGGATAAAACAGCTCACTAGAAGAGAGACATAGTGTTTGGGTTGTGGGTCCACACAGAGAGGAAGGCCTGTGGGGTGGTAATTGGATACTAGACTCTGGATATCACTCCACACCACTGAGTCTGGGCAGAAACTGATGTAAGTCTAGCGCAGAACTGTGCCAGGCTCACACCAGTTCTGGGATGGGCTGAGTTATGCATACTTTCTTCTACTTTTCCCACCATACCTTCTTTGTGACCAGGGATGACTATATCCCCCACCAACCCAGAGGCTACAGGTAACATACTGTTGCCCCACATCTCAGTTCACTCAGTCCACTGGACCCCTTCCCAAGTCTGTGGAGACCCAGGTCTATGGCAACCCTGTGATTGACAGGCCATGTTCTCAGTTAGCTAAAGACTTGGGTGCCCACAGCTGCCACTGTCATAAGTGCACATACATGCAATTCATACACCAGAGTCCTGCCCCACCACGGGCACATGTTGTCATGAATCGCACATCAGGAACTGTTGCTGCAAATACCTGCTTGCCTTGCCTGTAGCTTCTCTTTACAACTAGCAAGTTCAGTTCCATGCCTGTTACTCCACCCAGTTACTCCACCCACCTGGAGACAGGAGGGAAGTGGTCCAGTGTTACCACACCAGCCTCTAAAGTAGCACACTTACCCCACCCACTCAGATACATCAAAACAAAGCAAAACAAAATACCAGGATGCAATAAACCAATACATAATCAAAAAACAAATAGAACTTGAGAATGTCTAGGAGACCATAGAAATCTTCAAATCAAATTTTAAAAACATGGCAAAGTGCCACAAGCAAGTAGCAAAAGCAAAGAAACTGAAAATCTTTCAAAGAAGAACACATAATAGAATTAGCCAGTGAGAAGTTCAAAAGATAGGTACATAGGGCCTTCCAAACGCTCCAGGAAACTACAAACAAAATTAAGGAAAACGAAGGCAAAACAAAATGAGCAAAATGACAAAATTAATAGACAATGGGAAACCATATAAAAATAGTAATTATAAATCCAAAAGATTGACACTTAAAGTTTAGAGATTGGTAAAACATTGGAAAGTCAAAGAAAATAATTGAATCAATTTAATAACAGATCAGAAATAAGAAAATAAATCCAATGACATAGAATTATATGAAGAAAACGCAGAATGAAAAAAGGATAGGAGTTGTGTAGGTCAGTATAAAAAACAATGATGTGAAATAAGCGGTTTGCCAGACGGCCAGACGGCACAGGTGAGTGAGGCTCCGGGTTCGGGGGAGGGGAACTCACGAAAGAAACCTTCCTGTGGCGAACCCACACCCTTACAGCCACCATAAGTCTCAGTACTTCAAAATCTTAAACTAGCTTTTTAAAAAAAAAAACACACAGTACTGAGGAACTACTGGCTTTTTAAACTTGTACCCACCGCTGCGTGCAGCACAGCCCCAACTCCTTTGAGCTTGGGGGGGCGGGGCTGGAACTAACTCACGCTGAAAGCACACTTTCAGTAATTATTGAACAGAGGGAGCCACTGGAGACAAGGGGAAGAGAAAGTAAGGGTCATCTGCCCCACCATGTAATTTCGGCACTTGCAGTGGGCAGAGAATAATCA
>NW_006408602.1:4265939-4268323 GCF_000296735.1 Chrysochloris asiatica | reverse complement strand
GAAATGCTCACGATCACTAGCCATTAGAGAGATACAAATCAAAACAACAATGAGATATCATCTCACACCAACAATAACAGCAAAGATGAAAAATATAGAAGACAATAAATGCTGGCGGGGATGTGGAGAGAATGGGAGCGGAGGTCTCTGGGACCACCAACTGAGAAGAGCCAAGAGCGGGACCCTACCCAGAGAAGCAGGGATGCCTGAGATGGAGACAGAGACGATGACATGGAGGGATGAAGCGGCTGGGGACTTTGGATCCAGAGAGGGTGAGGGACTGTAGGCCGAAGACTGGAGGGGTGGGGCAGGAAGTGTAAAGGACAGGTTTCTAGGATATGCCCTTTGGACAGAAGATGATGCATGTAGGGGACTGGAACCATGGCAATGAAATGATATACGATGGAATAAATGTAAAACTAAAGTTCTTTCATGTAAACTATCATATAATTCACAATAAAACATTTTTAAAAAATGATGTGTGGTCAGCATTCTAGAACAGGAGGAAACAAATAAAGAACTGTACAGAATTGTTGAAGGTTTACTGGCACTGAACTGAGCAAAAAATCTTCCCCAATATGAAAGACAAGAAGATATGTAGCCAAGAAATTCAGCAAGCATCATATAGTATAGAGGCCAAAAGATTCATTAAAGTCAACAAGACAAATCATAATCAAATATGCCAAACCCAACCATAATGAATCTTGAGAGCAACTCAAGAAAATAAAAATGTTACCTACAAAGGCAAACCAATAAGACAAAGCTCTGATTTCTTGGCAAAAACAAAGCAAAGTAGAAGGTAATGTTGTAGTTACTGTTAAGTGCTGTAGAACCAGTTCTAATTCATAGACCCTTTATAGGATTTGAACCACCAACCTTTTGGTTAGAAGTGCTGCAATGCCACACCAGGGCTCCTAAGGGCAATAGGATGACATTTATAAAACTGATTGGAAGAGATCCATATATGTGCCCATTCCAAAGAGAACTGACCCAATGGAATGCAGAAATCATCGGTCAATATTAATAATATCATGTGCAAGGAAAATATTCCTAAAGATAATTTTTAAATGTCTGCAGCAGTATATTGACAAGGAACTGACAAAAGTTCAAGTTGGATTCACATGAGGATGTGAAATGAGGAATATCAGGTCTGGAAAGGAATTCATCCTCAGGGCCCAATTTTCATCCTAGCATTAGATAGGTATATAGGGGAACAACAACACTAGTAAGGTATGCTCACCATGGAATGTCAATCATGACCATGAGCTGGGGTCTTGCTTTATGGCAGATGATGATGATAATGTGTTGTGTTTGTATGTGTGTGTGTATAATAGGTGTATTTGTAGTTGTAGTGTATAAGTAACAAATCAAGAAGCAATACTTGTAAGAGTTGTTGCTACTTAGTATTCTGTCCAATGCCAAGATAGCAGGCAGATTGCCAGTCTCTGTCTCTCTCTTTTGCTCTCTCTCACACACACACACATTTACCTGTGCAAAGTAAGCACCTAAGTGCCATTGGTAGCAAACAGAGTCTCTGTTTAAAAGATAACTCAGTTATTGCAAGATAGGAAGCTCTCCCTTATCCCCAACATCTGCATAGGAGTGCCAAGGGTATTTAAAACAAATGGCCTGTTATTTATTCCCAAATACCAAGAGTATTACTGCTGCAGCTAGATAAATATCACGTGACATGAGGGATAACAAATATTTTGCCACCGCCTTAGGTAGATATAACTTTGCAAAGATTAAGACAGGCAACACTTGAGAAACTCAGGCAAGCAAAGACTCTAAAGATGTATGAAATCAATGAGAAACTAAGGGGTAAAAAGCATGCTTCACAGAAAGCTTGGCAATAACAATTTGTAGAAAATGCAAGTCTGAGATCAGTACTAATTTAAACAACTCTGGATGTTGATTTTGACTGAGACAATGAGAAATTTTGATGGTAAACCATTAAAACTAATCTTTAAAAGGCCATGGAATTGGCAGCAGCAATTAAGGGTCTGTGTTAATATTTCAGGGGCATTGACCTCTAAAGAGACTTCATTGACTTATTAATGAGAAGTAAAAGATTTCCATCACAGATTTACATATGTAGCTTACAATTTGTCTCTCATTCTAAAGCAAATAGTCAAGGGTAAGGCATTATTTATACTTGGTAGAAAAATATATTGTCATTTTCTCAAAATAATTTACAGAACCCAAAGAGCTACTATGTAAGCAAATCTATGTCTATTTTTATTATAAGATCTCTAAAATATCCATTAATGTAAAACTATGGAAACACATTTTCACCACCATTTTAAGCCTTACTAGATATACACTTAAATTGTTTATTACCCATTTTGCAGCAAAAATTTTAACCTAATATAATACTAGAATAT
>NW_006408602.1:4265192-4265839 GCF_000296735.1 Chrysochloris asiatica | reverse complement strand
GTGCTCACCCACCCCATTACCCCCTCGATCCCTGCACCCCCGCCTTCCCAGACCCGGGCCAGACCGGACTGCCAGCACCCACCAGAGCATGCCCTAACTTTTGGAGCACACACACACCCCGCTGACCCCGCCCACATGCCATAACAAGCTAGAGCCCCACATGACCCGCCCAACCCCCCGCAACCCCCCACACTCACGGCTAGCCCTGCACTGCCTGACTGATCATGCACGTGACCCAACCCCGCCCACCAGGCCCACCAGGCTCCCCCACGGGATTGTTCCCTCCACCTTGGACAGCACACCCGCACCCTGCTGACCCTGCCCACACGCCGTAACAAGCTAGAGCCCCACCCAGCCTCCCAGAATCCCCATGGGACACACCCTGCTGCAAAGCTTATTGAACTGCAAGGGTGGTGATTCACACCCACCAGCCAATCCTTAGGAAACCGCGCCCTCAGCCCAGGCTGAGACACAGATGTGCACCTATATGGGTCTGCCTTTTTGCACTGGTCTAGCAGGGGTCCTGGCATGGCTCTAAGGGTTGAGACGACACACTACAGAGCCTTATGAACTTCGAGATTGGTGGTTCAAACTCACCAGCTGCTCCTCGGGAACCCTATCTGGGTCTCTGTTTTACAGCTGGTTTA
>NW_006408602.1:4248575-4265092 GCF_000296735.1 Chrysochloris asiatica | reverse complement strand
TATATATATATGACAGTGAAAAAAGTAAGAATATATTTGCTAGAGCTGACATGTCTTTGAAGAAGAACATGGTGATCCAAGATTGGGAAGTCAGGACCCCTCAGTTCCAGTTTCACTTTTGCCTCTATGTAGCTATACGACCACAGATGAGGTTTTTACCTCTCTGGAGCTGATTTCATCTTCTATTTAAAAAAAAGGAAAAAGAAAAGAAAAAGAGAATTGTCCTACCTCTCTATCAATGGGATTGTGAAGAGAGTAAAAATAATACAGGATCACAAACTTAGAAAAGTTACAAATAGTCCCCATGGGTAAAAATATTTCTGTGAAAGACCAAAAAGCATGATACGGAGTTTCCCCTCTCACACTGTTCTAGAGGAAGTTCTCGAGCTTTCACTCTCTGTGGTGCCCAAAGACTAAGATGGCATAGCTCTATTTCTATGAAACTTCATCCTGTCTTAAAGAAAAGTGAGACCTCCCAACATTTTCTAAATATTTAGAGATCGTTCGTAGTTTGAATCTGTGTTATCAAAATATCTAAAGTTATTAATTTGACTTAAAATTTTCCAATATTCTGATTCACATCCAAAACCTGCACAAAGCATGGCTTCCATTCTGTCAGCAACTGTTTACTGAACACCAACCACGTGTCAGGCTGAGAGCTGGGTGCTGGAAACTCAAAGATACCACTGGGAGGATCCAATAAGTATCTCTTGTGACTCATTTGAACCAAATTTGGAATGAAATTGGGTTCAAAGGTATTATGAGCTAATAAAAATCTTTATTGCAGACTGCTTTTAAAAATAGTTATATTATTTTTCAAATGTGATGGTAACTCATATTGTGCTAGCTGGTAGTAAAAACAAAATGTCACTAAGCAGATGTTGACACATAAGTCAAACAAAAATAACTGAGACCAGTTTTCTTTGAGTCAAGTCAGCTCCCAGTCCTGGAAGCCCCATGTATTCTGAGCAAAGCTGTGACCTTTCCAAAGCAGATAACCAGAACTTTCTTTTGAGATGCTAACCTTTGGTGGATTCAGACTGTTAACCTTTATGATTAGTATTGAACACTAACTATTTTTGCCAACTTAGGACTCCAGCACATTACTAGAGAATCTGATTTTAAATGCAAATAAATGCTTCTAAAATATTCAAAACCATTTCTTTTTCAATGACTTTACTCCTCCACAATTTTTTGCAATATTGTCTTTTACTATCTTATCATTTGAAGTCCTAGTGTGGCACTATAGCATAAGCACTGGACAGCTAACTGCAGGTTGGCAGTTCAAACCCAAGAACCAATCTTTGGAAACCCTATATAGGGTCACTGTGAATCAGAACGGACTCAACAGCACTTCACAACAGCATCTTATAATTTATAGAGTGAAAGAAAAACTTCAGCTCAATTTCTATCTAAATAAAAATTTTCAATTGAATAAAATTTTTCTGGTTAAAATTTCTACATGTTGTTGTTGTTAAGTGTCGTTGAGTTGGTTCCTACTCATAGCAACCCTATATAAGATTTCTAAGGAGCAATTGGTTAGTTTGAACTGCCGACCCCGTGGTTAGTAGCCAGTGCTGATCTCAGTGCCACACAAGTACTCCATTAAAATTTCTACATAGATAGAAACAAAATTCATAAAAACTTATGAATTAGGCAGGTACTGATTCTACTACACTCTGCTGTTCAATTGAGTTCATATAATGTTTAGAACTTTCTTCATGTGTCCTCATGACTGGTTCTGAAGTTTGCTGTGTACATGAGAAGCATGCAGGCACTAGAAGGTTTCTCAAAGGACAAAATAAACGTAAACATTTCCACAGAACTAGAAGATGAGTGACAAATGCAAATGAAAATAACTCAAAGCCTTCAGGATTTTTTAATGTTCAGCTTTTTTAATCATTAAATTAACAGAGATATATAAATTGTATTCATTACACCAAAGAAACATCTTTCCTGGTTACTCCATCATTTTAGTGAATTGATAAACTTTTGTTTGTTGTATTCATCTTATGCAAAAGTAATTGGACTGCAGCAGGCCGTTGGTGAGGATAACAGAAATTATTTTGCTGGTTGGAAACTTCTGCCAGGAGGTTACCCATATAGAAACCAAAAATGCATTTTTCCTTATCAGAGGAAGACATTCTGCTGCTGAAAGTGGAGCAGATATGGTGTTAGGATTTATCTTCTCTTATAGCCCAAAGAAAAAGAAAATATTTCTATTGCTTTAGCACTTTAAAAGCAAACGAGACGAGCTTTTCACTTCCCAAAGTATTCTTCTTGTTTAGAATACTATGCAATTCAAATTCACTCACCAGAATATAAAATCGGAGCATTAAGAGGAGGGGGAGAAACGATCCAAGAAAAGGGAAAAAAGACTGAAGAAAACCATGTGTCATTAATTCAGTTATAAATTATTAGCCGAAAGCAGCCTCTCAGCATTTGTATTTGATGAACAAAAATTGATTGCTTCAAGGGCATTTCAATCCTTTTGATGTTCCCATCTTTTAGCCCACCACAAATCTGAATCCTTAACAGAATGATTATAGCATTATAGTAGTCCTGAGAGCCAATACTAAAGGATTTGCGAGAGCAACAGAGATCAATAGTTTGAAAAAAAGAATGTCTTTTTGAATTGACACCACTGGCTCGCCTGATCGTGAACCTGAACAAAATAAGTGGAGTCTGAGTACACAGCAATTGCGCAGGCCGGGCCAAGCCGCTGGGATGAGCTGTTCTCTGCGCACTTGAATAGGCCTGAGCGCTGAATATTTCTAAAGGATTAAACCCAAACTAATGGCAACCCAAAGATATTTTGCAAACAACCAGCCTCCCCCGCAAAATAGTTAAGATAATACATTATGCCTCTTGGTTTGATATTCAAAAGACTAGGTTCAGCTACAGGTTCAACATTTGCTTTTGCATAGAGTTTGAGATTATGGGAAATTGGATTAGAGGTGAGCTGTGTTAATGGCCACCTCTTTTGAGTCACTTTGAAATGGGGAATCTCTGTAGTATTCCAGGATGGACTGCAGAGAACCACATCCTTAACACACATCATATTAGAAAACCCAATGAGCCAGAATTGTTTAAAGACACAATTGCCCACATCTATGGGATTTCCAAGTTGTAACATCATTTGATACCTCAAAAGACAGAGAAAGGCAGCTGACTGCTAAAGGCTCCTTGAACAATTCGAGGATTAGCATAAAATTATACATAAAGGAGAGTAAGTACAGCAATGGCACTTGCTCACCACAGTAGGGGCATTGTTAGGAAAAGCAAACGGACTCAAAGAAAGTGTGAAGGCATCTTAACATTGTCTGAAGACCTGCATGTTTTAACATTGATGTATATATTTTCCAGTTCTTTGTTTCCTCAACAAGAGGCCAGCTTAGTCCACTGGAGAGAGGCGTCAGGAGACTTCAGATGGCACACATCTGGAGAACATCCCATGGAAAATTGTGAATGGCTAAGTAATCTCTTTCAGTACCAAGACAAGGAGTGGTAATTTATGACTTAACAGACTACAAAACCTGCCATTAATTCTAACATACAAACTTGAAACCAAATGATTTGGAAGAGTAAAATATGCAGCAACAATTAACAAAAGAAAAACCAATCATGTCAAATGACACAGGTTTCACTCTATCTTTTAAAGATAAAAGAAACTTCTGAGGGGGCCTCAAAAAGTTCATGGAAAATATGGAATGAAAAGAGAATGGAATTTTTCCACGAACTTTTTGAAGCCCCCTCATATTGCTGACATGCTGATGGATTCAGCCACTACATTGGATAGCCTTGCTGGCTGTTAGAAGCCATGGTGATTCCGAGCCTCACATTTCTGACATCTAAAAGAGTGGCTCAGATTAAAAGTGTGTTAAAGTCACAATCCCTGAGAGTTGTGCTGGGGCAGACTTAAATGTTTTATTTGGAGGCTATGCATGATAACATGTGATCCTTAAAGTTAACCTTTTTCTCAAGCTGTTTAAAATGTTTTGGAGCTGTTCTTGTCTGAATGAATCAAAAGAAGGATAAGCAGGAACTGGCATAAATAATAGCTGCCTTAAAAGGGGGCAGCAAAATTGATAGCTCTACAAATGGCAGCCACCTGTACCAGGAAAATTCAAAGAAAGAGAATAACTATTTGAAGAGAAAGAATAATTGGCGATGTGACAGCAACGAATAGAAATCACTCCCCAGAAGGTGTTTAAAAAGCTCTTCTCTCTCCTACTTAATCACTGTTTCCTTAAGCCCATAAATTAAAATGCAATGTGTATGTTATAAGCATTATGAGTATGAATACTCATCTAATCTAAAGCATCTTAACTCTGCCCAGCTTGTTTTCAGACTGCCACACTCAATTCTGCTAATGGTATAAGAACAGCAAAATCCTACCCTGAGCAGTTCTATATCATGTTCTCATATGATTTTAATGAATTATTGTATTGATGGCCTGTTACTTAAGGCTCCTTTATTGGTGCATAAACAAAGTCTTGATTTCTGTAACTAACAAACATTTCTGTTCCTCTCCTTCCCCAAAAGTATAAACAATATTTCATTAATATAAGAGAAGTATAGTAAGTAGTAGAGCACTTGCTGGCAACTTATTACTGAGAACTATAGTGGTGTCACTTGATGTAGCCAATTCAGTAATAGCTTTGTTGCATTAAAGTAAATGCCTTTTTTTAAAGTCCATTATTTAAAAAACTAAATGCAGATTATTACTTTAGGAATAAAACATATTTAACTCTTCTCTAAACTAGCAATTCAGTTCAACCAGCATTCTTTCTTTTTAGTTTTTATTGTGAATGGAATGAAAGTTTACAGGGCAAATCAATAGTTTCACATTCAACAAATCATATACTTTGTTTTATTACCAAGATTATAATCCCTTCCATGTACCATCAGTTAATGGTATTTCTCTCTATTCATTTTAACACTCAGGCATATATAATAATTTACACCACCAAAGGGCACATTCTACAAGTCTGCCTCCTGGCCGCCAACAATCAGCCCTTCTCTTTCCATGAATCTTGAATCCTCAGCTGTTCCCTCTGTCCATGTCCCCATCTCTGCCTCTATCTCTGGTGTTGCTGCTTCTCTGGATAGGGTCTCACATTCTGCTTGTACTCTTCTCCCTTGATGGTCCTCGGATCCTCTGTTTCTGGACTGTAAGATTAACTACTCCCTGTTTTTGTTACAAAACTTCTACCTTTACAATTGTGACCATTGCAATTAGCCATGAGAACAAATACTATTGAATCATAAGAATCTTATCCCCATCTCTTTTAACCAGATCCATCTAGACAAGATGAAAACTATTCAGTTGGGACTCTATCTTTCCCTGCACACTCTGAAACTAAATTACCTCTTTAAAACTTGTAAACCAGTCACTTCATGCCTTTATCGCCCCCTCATTTTAGGTAGCCAATGTCTAACTTGCCCATCCCTCTCTACCCTGTATACAGATGGGAAGTATTGACACTTGATGTGAAGACTCCTTCCCTCTCTGTTGGTATTTTGAGCTACTACATCCATGAGTATAGATCAAGTTTATCAAATTGTAGCACTTTAACCTCATTTCCTTGATCAAAAATTGTTTGTTTGTTTTTTATCTTCCTCTAGTTGAGTTCTGATTATCAAGGGTACTATCTGCAGGTTTGGGTATTCTTGTGCATCTCCCCTCACTTCATATCAGCTGGATGCTTCACTCTCAGCTCTAGCCCTCTGTGGCTATGTCCTTGTCCATGGGCTCAGGTGTTCCGAGGTCTAACCATACTTTGGACCAACCAGCCATTCCTCTTCTGTCTCTTATCACCAGGTCAACGGGAGTCTATGGAACATGGTTGAACTCAGCCCGTTTCTTGATTGCTGCCTTTCTCCTTCTTCCACTCACCAGTAGACCAATGTGGTCACCAGCAAGTTTACATGTCTGCTTATGTGTTTCCTTTGAGTTTCAATCTTAGAGTAAGGTTTGTCCTGAAGGGACTTGATTGCTTGCCTTAATGGCTTCCCGGTGTACAACTTGCTTATTCTTGTAGTAGCCAGTCATACTGCCATTTTTTCAACCAGCATTCTTGACATCAACTCTGAGCCCAGCCTCATGATTGAGAGGTTCAAAGATGACTAAGATACTTTAAGGAGCTTGTAGTCAAGGAGGGAAATGTATGTTTCCCAAAATAAACATTCATCCTTTCATTGTTTCCAATGAAAGATATACAGCCTCAGAAACCCTGTTTAGGGTCACTATGGGTCGGAACCAACTCGACGACACTTAACAACAACAACAGTAACTGAATGGAAGGCTTTTTAATTTTTTTTCCATCTTTTCCTTTAATTACAACTTCATTCTCAAAAAAACTGATTGATACAGGTTCACAAGTACTATTTACTACAATATTGTAGCTAAAACACCAGAAAATGTAACAAATTCAGCAACCATTAAAACGCTGGCAACAACAACAGTAAGCACATTCAGGTGAAACTCTGTAACTCAGTGTCATAATTAGGTAGTAATGACAGCTCGGACAGGAATGCATTAGAAAGTGCAAAAAGTAAACTGGCGAAGTGTTTTAGCTTTGTAGGTATATCGATACATGTAAGCTGGCCTTACGAAAAAAGATTTTGTTGTAACTAATTACAGGGATAGTTTTATCTGCACCTCCCATGTCTCCCTAATGACTCAATGTCAGGGAGCAGGTGATAAGGACTTCAGCTGGAACAGTGTTGGGGTTCTTCTATTCTGGGGTTCAACTTCAATTGGCACCAGAACCATAAGGCAATTTCTTCTTAAACATGACTTGGCACAAACTATTTCAAATATTCTTCCCAGAATGTGGGGCATTTCCCAAAAACTAGGTTAGAAATAATTAAAATTAATCAATTATTATTTCTTAAATTTTCAGCACAATTATAAAATTCCAAATTTTCCATAACTACAGCAAATGAAATGTTCTAAGTTTCAAATGTTAAAAAAAATAATAATAACTATTTGAAACACACATGAATATCAAGTTTCATTGCACAGATGGGGGTGTGTGCTTGGATGACAATGCGTTTGCGAGCTGAATTTGAGACCATCACTGATCAGAGCCAGGAGTCATTAAGGTACTTGGTTGTTACTCAAACTACATTAAATAAAAGCAGGAAGTTGGTATAAATAAAGAATGTGTCATGAAACCAAAAAGCAAGACTATCGCAGGTACTGCCAAACCATTCAAAATCCTGAAGGTAAGCACTCTTCAAATTTCTCTGAACTGCACATTGCATTCTTCTGCTAATTGTGCCATGATTTTTTCCCTCTCTCTCTCTCTCTCTGCAGACATATTTTCTCTACTTCTCTGCTCTCATGACCCATTATGGCAAACATAGCTCCTAGGTTTACATCTTTCAGAGTCAGCTACATGAAGTAACAAAAGGTCTCAGTCCCAAACTCAAATTGTTGGGAGAATATGATTGATCCTTTTAGGTCAGGTGTCTTGATAGCCTTAACTAATCCTGAATAGCATGTTATTACCAAGGACTCACACCATGAATCCAAGAGGTAGTCTCCAAAACACCAAAGATAGTACATGTTTTAAGAGTCCTTAAGTATCCACTGCAGCCCATCATGATTGTGAGTTTAGCAATTTGTCTTCAGAAAACAGGCAGGCCTTAGATTTCTATGTTGTTGTTGGTGGTGGTGCTAAGTGCTGTCCAGATGGTTCCAATTCATAGTGCTCCTGTATCGGGTTCCGAGGAGTGGCAGATGTGTTTGAACTGCTAACTTTGTGGTTAGCAATCCAGTGCTTATTCTACAGCACCACACCAGGACTCCCGGTGATCTGTATCTGAGGATGGACTCAGTCATGTGTGACTGTGCAGCTCTATGTAGCCTCAGTTTGTGCCTCTTCTGGGCTCTAATTTGACAGACTGTTTAGTCTGAGGGCCCTAGTGCTGCTGAAGAGAAGCAATGATGTGTAGTGGTGAAGTGTGCAAGCTTCAGACTCTGCTATCTGGGTGACCTCTCTATTTCTTTCACTTTTCTAAGCTTTAGTTGCATCATTTGTAAAGTGGGGGTTTACAACCTCAGAAACACTCGACATGAGTTGGAATCAACTCATGGGCACTTAATCTTTGTGGGAGCAGAAGGCCTCATCTTTCTCCAGCAAAGCAACTGATGTGATTTGAACCACCAACGTTGAGATTTACATACAGCTCAGTGCTTTTCCTACAGAGCCACTGTGCTTTCCCATTTTACTTTACCCATTAAAAATAAATAAATGAAACCCATTGTTCTTGTTAAGTGCTGTTGAGTCAATTCCATGGGATAGCAACCCTGTTTAGGGTTTCCGAGGAACTGGTGGATTTGAACTACTGACCTTGTGGTGGGCTCATTGCCATCTAGCTGATTCTAACATATTGACACCCTATAGGTTACAGAGTAGAATACAGAGTTTTCTGATGTAATCTTGTATGACTGTAGTTCACCAGGCCTTTATTTTTGGAGTTGCTGGGTGAGTTCAAACTGCCAGCCTTAAGCAGGTTAGCAACTTATCATCTGAGCTACGTGGGTCCCTCATTATATCTACAAACCACTGCAATTCTTCTCTTACCATCACTTTGCATCTCAGGTCTTTCCATCATTAGTGTTAGCAATGGTATTTGCCAATTTTCCTGACTCTAAGAATCCTGGAGTTCTGGTGTAGCACTGTAGGATGGATAAGCACTGGACTACTAACCACAAGTTTGGAAGTTCAAACCCACCAGCTGTTCCTTGGAAACCTTATACAGAGTTGCTATGACTCAGAACTGGCCCTATGGCTCTTAAAAACAACAACCTTCCGCATGAAGAAAAATAAATGTACTCAAATTTAAAACTGCAATTTAACATCAATCTTGGTGCATCATTTGCAGCAAATGTACCACATTAATGCAAAATGTTAGTAATAGAAGAAACTGTGCATGAGATAGAGGGAGTATTGGGGGGCTTGTACTTTCTGTGAATTTTTTCTGCACACCAAAAATAAGCTCCAAAATTGTAGTGTATTAAAAAAAAATGAAATGCAATTTAAATCAATGCATTAACAAAGGTTACAAAATTCACAAACAATTCAAGACCAAAAACTATTACCTCCAAAGTCAGACCCATATCCTGTTCACCATATGTAGAGAGACACTCAATCCACGAGTTCTGGAAATTAATTTTTATCCTCAGTTCACAAGAATTGAGGAAGAACTTAAAAAATTTTTGTTGGGATGAAAAGCTTTCCAACCAGGTTTTGTTCAAAGAGTTAAAGGACAGTTAATTTTAAAATATGTGCACTTAGAAACAGTGTTTGATCTGCCAACAAGTAAACCAAGAATTTTCAGTAAAATGGAAAAAGTTTTAAAGTCTGGAAGTCATATAAAATTGTCATGACAAATAAAATGTTTCTGTTTCAGCTTGGTGCCAGCTCTGATAGACACTTTGGGATCCAGAGAGTTTCCAAAGCAGGGGCATATGGTAGAGAACATATATATCACACAGGTCTGTAGGGTACCAGCCTTTTAGTATACAGCCAATTAGATACTTGAATATCAGTTTTCAATTTGCTTTAGCTGGAAGAGATGAGAGGTTGAAGCAGCATCCAAGTGGATTTACTGATGCGCTCCATGTTTTCAAGTTACTATTACAACCTCTGGGTCCTGGTATTGCACTGTAGGTTAATGCGCTGTACTGCGAGGTTGGTTTGAACTGCAAGGTCAGTGGTTTAAGTTCAGCAATCCCTCCTAGGAAACCCTATACAGTCCAGTGCATTAACTCGCTGTGCCACACCAGGACTTCTCTCTCTTACAGTACAGTCCTGTTTATGGAATTGCAAAGGCTACAAAGGTTCCAGCAACTGGGATAGGAAAATAGAAGGTAAGAGTTTAGGAGAAACTGTTGTTGCGGTTGTTGTGAAGTGCCATTGAGACAGTTCCAACTCATAATGACCCTGTACAGGGTTTCCAAGGAGTAGTTGGTGTCTTTGAACTACTGGCTTTGCAGTTAGCAGTCCAATGCTTATTCTACAGTGCCACACCAGGACTGCATAGGAGAAACTAGAGCTAGGGGGGAAAATTCAAAAGACTTAGAAGGCTGATTTGAAGCAGCAAGTGAGAGCAGCAACTAGAATATGATTATCACAGAATTTGCAAAGGGAAGAGCTAGACTGGAATGTGAAGAAGAATGCAGAGCCAGAAGCCCTAACACGTACTTTTCTTCTCTGGTGCTCAGCAAAGGAGCCTCAACATCATCCCCAGAGCCTGCTTTAAAAAAAAATAATAAATTGTCACTGAGTTAATTCCATCCAAGTGACTCCATGTATGTCAGAGCAGAACTGCTCTCAACTGTGCTGTGACTGATCTTTTCCAAGTAGAATGCCAGGTCTTTCTTCTGAGTTACCTCTGTATGGATTGTTTTAATTGGGGAGTCAGTTGTTGTTAGGTGCCATCAAGTAAATTACAACTGACAAAGACCCTATATTGTTGTTGTTGTTAAATGCCCTTTAGTCAGTTTCCCAGGTGCAGCTAAAGAGTTGCTGACCTTTCCTTTCAAACCGGCTTTGCAACTCAAACCACTTTTCCTACAGCGCCACACAAAGACCCTATTGTTGTTGTTGTTGTTGTTGTTGTTGTTGTGTGCTGTGGAGTCTGTTCCGACTCATACCAACCCTGTACAGGGTTTCCAAGGTTGTAAATCTTTACGGGAACAGAAAGCCTCATCTTTCTCCCACGGAACTGGTAGTTTCGAACTGCGGACCTTAAGGTTCACAGTCTGATTCGTAACCACTACGCTACCAAAGACCCTATGTTGTCGTTGCTAAGTGCCATCGAGTCGGTTCAGACCCATAGTGACCCTGAATAGGGTTTCCAAGGAGCAGCTGGTGAGCTTGAACCGCCGATCTTGCAGTTCAAATGGCTTTGCAGTCTGGTGCATTAACCCACAGTGCCACTCCAAAGACCCTATGTTGTTGTTAAGTACCGTGGAGTCGGTTCTGACTCATAGTGACCCTGCAGAGGGATTCTGAGGCTGTAAATCTTTATGGGAGCAGAAAGCCTCATTTTTCTCCTGTGGAGCAACTGGTAGTTTCAAACTACTAATTTGAGGTTAGCAGCCCCACTCGTAACCATTACATTATCAGAGCTCCTTAGCCATCACATTGGTGGTTGTTGTTGTTAAGTGCCGTCGAGTCGGTTCCGACCCATAGCAACCCTGTACAGGGTTTCCGAGGATGTAAATCTTTACGGGAGTAGAAAGCCTGATCTTTCTCCCGCGGAGCAGCTGGTAGTTTCGAACTGCTGACCTTAAGGTTCGCAGCCCGATTCGTAACCACTACGCTACCAGAGCTCCTTACATTGGTGGTAGTGATGATTATTTGCCTTGGACTCGGTTCTGACTCATAACGAGCCTGGCATGGGGATTCTGAGGCTGTAAATCTTTAAGGGAGCAGAAAGCCTCATCTTTCTCCCAGGAAACCTAGTAGTTTCAAACTGCTGACCTTGAAGTTAGCAGCCCTACTAACCACTACGCTACTAGATTCAAACCAACAACTTTTTTATCAGTAAGCAAGCACATTTGCACCATCCAGGGACTGAACCTCAATAAACTGAACCAAGAGACTGTGGTCAAGTGTTTCCAAAAACTCCACCTCAATATGAGAAGGTATATAAGTTAGAGAAACTCAGAGTATAAACTAATCACAGTCTTATTACAAATGAAATGTCCTGGTGAGTAAAATGCTCTGATTATCACATATCCTATAAGGATTGCCAAGGAGCTCTGGTAGTGTAGTGGTTACGAATGGGGCTGTGAACTTCAAGGTCAGCAGTTCGAAACTACCAGCTGTTCTGTGGGAGAAAGATAAGGTTTTCTGCTCAGGTACGATTTACAGCCTCGGAAACCCGGTAGAGGTTCGCTATGAGTTGGAAGTGACTCCATGGCACACAGCCACCACCAACATAAGGATTGCCAATGTTCAAAACTATAAATGCAAAAAGTGACACTCCCTACAAAAAAAATGGAGTAAACTTTATTTTCCTTTAGCAGTGCAGCTTCAGATACAACGTAATTTAACACCATTTATCATTCAGCTGATGATAACATAGTTCTTTTTGACAGTCCGTCAGATAAATAAAAACAGCCTTCACAGTTTTCAATATGCGTTCTTTGCGTAAATTAATACATTATAACTGAAGTCAAAACCACAGTTAATGTTGACATTGCCACATTATTAAGTTAAGAGCCACTACATGTTTAGGAACGCCATGCTTCAATCTAGCTCACTCCCTGTCTGTCTCCTTCTCCCATCACTGTCTCTGCCCCTCTCTTTCAAAGAAACTTTTTGAGTACGTTCCCATCTTTTTTTTTTTTTTTAACTTGGTTTGTTTTACTTATTTACACCCTTCATTTGTCCCTTTGGGTTGTGCCATAAAGTCTCCCAAATAGAACGTAAATATCAGTCCAGAAAGAGTTGCTTGAAAGAGTTTCATAGAACTACTACTAGAAAGCTCTGTATTTAACACTTGATTTAACACTTTGCAGAAAAATCACCCTTCTCTACAAGCAGAAAGCATAACCCATTAGCATTCCACACAAGCTATTCAAAGCTTCCAAATGGCCAGACTGAGCTAGTGTTAGCCCTCTCCCCACGGCTACAGATCCCAGGGATGCCTCCGTCCATGCACACGGCTGGCACAGCATCTGGGATTTTATCACCACTGCAGAGGGTGGGTCTGGACAGACCCACTGCTGGTTACTCCAAATTTTTCTCGTGGCTGAATTGCTGGATATGCATTAACTCACATGGTATTCTTTGTAGTTGATTTTTGCAGATATTTGCTCTTTCGACACATTTGTATTACAAAAAGGAACATATGGCCCCCAAAATTACTACGTGTATAGATTCCAGAGTTTTCAGATATTTTTGTTTCTAATTTAGCCTTTATATATATATATATAAACACTTTTTTCCCCCTAACACTTTAAAGGTGTCTTGTCTGCAAGAACCACATATAGTCATACTTAAAATTCCTTAAGGTCAGTGGAGTTTGAATATGTATATTTTACTTAGGAGATAAATAATGATCTTCAAGAGGCTTCACAAGGACTGGATTCCCATGAGATTAAAAAGGATAGTGCTACACAGACCCATCCTACCCTTTCTCTAGCATTTCTTCTACCCCCACCTCCCAAATCCTCATACACCACCTCCACAACCACCAGAACTGTTGGTATTTCAGAGGCCATTCTCCCTTAGCAGCCAGAATATAGAGAGGTATGTGGAAGATGACGTGGGAATAAGCACAGTCATACCAAATCAAAAATGGAAGAGTAAGTAGACTTAGTATGATAATTTCCATTGAGATATCTTGGCCTAACTGGGAAAGGAAACCAAAAAGATGATGCCTATCTATCTACATTGTCATAAATGTGGAAATAGGGACCCAATGACCTAAAGCCTGTGATGCAGCTATGAAAATTACAGTTACTTGCAGCTACTTATCATCACATTTTTTAAAAAGGTGATTGTTGTTGTTAAATGCCACCGAGTCGGTTCCGACTCAAAGCAACCCTGTATGGGGTTTCCAAGGAGCAGCTGTTGAGTTTAACCACCAAAGCAACCCTGTATGGGGTTTCCAAGGAGCAGCTGTTGAGTTTAACCACCAACCTTATGGTTTAAACTGACGTTGTGAGCCAGTGATTTATCCCATAGCACCCTACCAGGATAGGAACAGAAGAAGTAATTGGAGTCCACTTCATTCCTTGATTTACTTCTATGATGCAGAAATAATCATATAAGGGTCTCCAAAAAATTCATAGAAAATGCATATTATGGAAAGACTATGCATGTATATTAGAATCCATTTGCACCAAAATAAACTCATACCAATTTGTTGTAACATTCTGCCAACATCTAATTTGAGCACTAAGAAGTATAAGACATTAATTTGACAAGATCCCCCCCTGTCATGCCTATATGAATTCTGCTAAAATTGAAGCAAGAACAAATATCAAATCTATAGTGAAACTTGGGGAAAAGAATGGTGAAATCATTGATGCTTTACTCAAACTTTATGGGGAAAATTCTCCAAAGAAATCAGTAGTCTACAAATAGATTACTCATTTTAAGGAACAAGACAATGTTGAAAATGAAGCCCTCAGTGGCAGATCATCTTTATCAATTTTCAAGAAAATTACTATTCTGAGTTAATTTTACATTAATAAAGAAGCATTTTACCATTTTTCTCAGGGTAAGGAATGCTAGCTGGTAGGACAGACAGCTCCGGAATTATGGTAATCTTTACACAGTAAAAGTATGTTTCTCATTAATGTCACATAACAAAGTATAGGGTAGGCCTGCGTACTCGGTGAGTGTGGAGCCCAGACTCCTCCTAGCTAGTAGCTACGGCCTTGAGTCCTCCACTGGCCCTTCTCTTCTCAGTCTACACGAAGAGAACGTGGGAGAGTGCAGAAAATTTAAGACTAGGCATAGAAGTTGTGTGCATTACTTCCACCACATTTATTGGCCAGGATTTAATCATATGGCTTCACTTACATGCAAAGGGGCTAGAAAATATAGTCTAGTCTCATGCTGAGAAAGCAGATGAGCACTGCAGGTTTTGTGGCAATTGTTGTTTGTGTTTTAAGTGCTGTCAAATCTGGTCCGACCCATAGCAACCCTGTATAGAGTTTCTGAGGAGCAGCTGGTGGGTTTTAACTGTTGGCCTTGTGGTTTGAAGCACCGTGTCGATCCTACAGCATCACATCAGGAGTCCTTTGTGGCAACATGATACCCTTATACTAACTAGTTACTCTAGTAACTAGTTACTAGCACAAAGGAGCTCTGATAGCATAGTGGATTACAAACTGGGCTGCTAAGCACAAAGTCAGTAATTCGAATCTACCAGCTTTCCCACTGGAGAAAGAGGAGGCTTTCTGTAACAAGAGGAGGCTCCTATAGCCTCAGAAACCCTACATAGAGTAGCTACGTGTAGGAACCAACTAGGTGGCAAGCAACCACCACCACTATCACCACACTTAACACAAAAGGCACTAGTTGTTGTTGTTAACTGTTGTCAAGTCGATTCAGACTCACAGCGAACTTGAATAGGGTTTCCAAAGAGCAGTTGGTAAGTTTGAACCTTCGGCCTTGATATTTACACAAACCTTGTGGTCCAGTGCATTATCCTGCAACGCCAAAGGCACTAATTGGTTAATTGTTTGGTTAGGCACCGCTGAGTCGATTCCCACTCATGGCGACCCTTTATAGGGTTTCTGAGGCTATGAATCTTTATGGGAGCAGAAAATCTCATCTTTCTCCCATGGGACAGCTGGTAGTTTCGAACTGCTGACCTTGAGGTTAACAACCCAACCCCGTAACCACTACACTATCAGATCTCCTAAAGGCACTAGTAGGTGTGGTAATTGGGATTTAAAGGTGAAAAGAGAAAGCATTGTCTTTACAGTCTAACAAAGCAGTTGCTTGTGATTTAACATTCTGCAAGACTAAACAAGGTAGTATATATAAAGGATTCGCACATAGTAGGTGTTTGGTAATTATTGTATGTGAATTTACAAATCTTAGTCGTATTTTTACCAAAATGTAGGCAATTCAAACTCACCCAGTAGCTCTAGAAAGACCTAGTGATCTATTCCTATGAAGATTCAAATATTCATTACCTAAAAGTGGATTCCAATTCACATCAACTCTGTTTAACAAAGAAGAGATGTCACAGAAGGTTTCCAAGGCTATAAATCTTTACTGAAGCAAACTGTCATATCCTTCTCCCATGGAGCAACTGATGGGTTCAAACCACCAAATATTCAGTTAGCAGATGAACATTTAGCCACTGTGCAAAAGATTATGGTCTAGAAAAGTATATGGGGCAATTCAACTCTGTCACACTCTGTCACATGGGGTTGCTATATTCGAAAATCACCTCAAAAGTACCTAACAACAAGAAATACATTATACACAAAATAGTTGGTATAAGATTGCAAAATATCCTTCTCACAGATTTTTCACTATCTGTGTATATATTTTACATTCTCACTTTACTTGACATAGAGAAAAACAGAAGATTCTTTACAATAAGAAGATAAAACCAAAGCAACATCAAGTTCTATATTTTCTAATAAGCCTTCTTTTTATTCCCTTAGCTTTCACCTCGGCTTCTCTTTGTTATTTTTCTGAACATTCTGAGGATAGAAAGGTATAATAGCATTGGTACATTATCTGTAACCTGATAACACTATTGTATTACCGATCAAGAACATGATCTTCCTCACAATTTCTCTGTCTCCTAGCTTTCATTTAAAATATGATCCTAGGATCCCACATATTTTGCAGAAGATTCTGGGTAACCAATTAGAGTATAATTTATCAACCTTGTTGTTGTTGTTGTTGTTGTTATCAGGTGCCATCGAGTCGGAACCGACTCATAGCGACCCCATGCACAGCAGAACGAAACAATGTTCGATCCTGGGCCAACCTCACTACCGCTGCCATACT
>NW_006408602.1:4243212-4244435 GCF_000296735.1 Chrysochloris asiatica | reverse complement strand
TATATACCCAAGTTGTTAATGAGTCTTCCTCCAATCCTGATGTCTCATTCCTCTTCAGAAAATCCAGATTCTCAAATTATTTGTTCAGCATACAGATTAAATAAGTATGGTGAAAGAATCCAACCCTGATGGAAATCTTTCCTAATTTAAAACCATTGTTGAATAGTACAGGAATTTCACATTTTTTAAATTCATGTTAATTTTCTTTGCAGTGGTATGTGACTGGTATCATCTTCCTTGTGACAGAGGAGGTGATATCTACCTCGTGGACAAAATCTTCCAGTTATGCCCACACACCATGAGTATCGCTGTCAATTCAGCACACTAGTTTTGCACACAGCCTTGGTTTCTATCATGTTCAATCCATTATCTCCAGAGTCAGAGCCTGTGTTTGAGTTCCAGCCCATCACTAACTAACAGTGAGATTCTGAGAGAGTTATCTATCACCCTAAAACATGTTTGCTCAGCCTGCATAATGGAGAAAATGTTGTTGTTGTTGTTGTTGTTGTTGTTGTTGTTGTTGTTAAGTGCCATCAAGATGGTTCTGACTCACAGCGACCCTGCATATAGTTTCCAAGAAGTGGCTGGTGGGTTAGAACCATGGAGAGAATGATAGTTCTTAATTCATAGGCACATAATGAGCATCAGAAAACAGAACACATTTAAACTCTCCAAACATCATAGTGACATGTTCTTCTTAATTGTTTTAAGAATTGCAGGTAGGCAGGCAACCAAATTAAATAAAGTTTAAATCTGTTAAAAACACACACACACACACACCATAGTGAACATTTGATATATGTTCATCACTATTTATAAAAGTGGAGTCCTGATGTGGCACTATGGGATAAAGCCCTGAAAGGCAGGGTTGGTATGAACCGCAAGGTTGACGGTTCAAATTCACCAGCTGCTCCTTGGAAACCCTATACAGGGTCTCTATGAGTCAGAACCAACTTGAAGGCACTTAACAAAATTATAAAAGTAGAGGGTTGGGCTAGATAAGCCCTGTTCCATTCCTGCACTAGGATTGGATTCTACGATGAAATTAAGGTGACCTGACAACCTAACTTCTCACTGAAAACAATCATTTCTTTCTAACACATTCATCCAGAATATGCTATGTGTGTTCCTTACTCCAGAATTCCTGGAGCTGAATGATCTGTTACTAATCCTAGGGGCAACTTGGAAGAAAAATTTGGTGATCTATTTCCAAAAGATCATAG
>NW_006408602.1:4231284-4242880 GCF_000296735.1 Chrysochloris asiatica | reverse complement strand
CTTAACAGCAATTAATTGGGTGTTTTTGCTTTGATTTGGTTCCTTTCTCCCACTCTCCTGAGGGCCTGCAGAGTTCCTCCTGAGGAGAATAGAGTTCAAAGGCTTTGCTGAGACGCAAAGGATGAAGAAAGAACTTATATCTGATTCCCTCACCTCATCAAAAAACAGAAAAAGATTGATGATACTAAAGAAATGTTGACTAATTCTCTCTTACTTTCTCTACTCACTAAAACTACCTTCCTCAGAAATTGACTGTGAACTCCAGCATCAGTTTTACCCTGAACAGCAATGGAAAGTTGGTGAGGGTAAAGATAAACCAAGAACACGTGTTCTTGGTGTCGTATAGGAACACTGCTGCACCTTGAAAGCTTCAAAGCTTCAAAGCTCAGAAGCTGAGACTCATGTGCACCTTGAAAACAATAGCTCCACTGCCAAATGCCTGTTCTTGTTAAGTGCCATCGAGTTGGTTCTGACCCATAGCAGCCCTGGGTAGGGTTTCCAAGGAGTGGCTGGTGAGCTTGAACTGCCAACCTTGAAGTTCAAGCTGGTTTTGCTATCCAGAGCATTAACCCACAGCACCACACCAGGACTCCAAATGCCTGGTTAGTCCTTATTCCAGTTGGACAATCCATAGGTGATAGAAGTGGTTACGCTCCCATCAGATCCACCCAGGAGCACCTCAGAACTAAGACCTGATGATCTGCTTCTAAAAGATTGTTGCTGTTGTTAGATGCTGTCTAGTCAGTTTGACCCATAGTGACCCCATGCACAACAGAATACAACACTGCTCAGTCCTGTGCCAATCTCATTTGTTATGCTTGAGCCCATTACTGTTGCCACTGTGCCAATCCATCTCGCTGGAGAGCTTCCTCTTTTTTGCTGACCCTCCACTTTACAAAGTATGATGTCCTTCTCCAGGGACTGTTCCCTGCTAATAATATGTCTGGAGTATGAGAGACGAAAGTTGGTCATTTTGGCTTCTAAGGAGCATCCTGGTTGTACTTGATCCAAAACAGATTTGTTCTTCTGGCAGTCCATGGTACTTTTAATATTCTTCTCCAACATTATAACTTAAATGCATCAATTCTTCTACAGTCTTTCTTACTCATTTTCTAACTTTCGCATACATATGAGGCTATTGAAAATACCATGGCTTGTGTCAGGCGCACCTTAGTCCTCAAACTGACATCTGAAAGATCACAGCCTGGAAAACCCTACAGAGCAATTCTCTGTACATACTGCGTAATGCTGAGCCGGAACCATGCCAGCAACAATTCTAGGTGAGAGAGTTGGTTTTAATGTGAAGGAGCACAACACGCACTCAGAAGCCAGAGCCCTGCACAACCAGTCTCCCAGAGAAGTCTTGGGGCTAATCCACCAATGACACTAACCCCAATAGTTATGAGCAGAGCACTAGTTTGCAGGCAAGCCACAGAGAAGATGGACTGTCTCCAACTCTTGCAGTATGGGATAAATGGATAAGAAATGGATTGCAAAAAGGCTACTCAAATGTTCTCACCCCTTTTTACTTTTTTCAGCTGGTGTTTGCCATGCAAAGGGTGAGAAGCTTGTTCCTTTTTTGTATATTGAAGGGTATTAACGTTTTATGGAGAGGAGATGGATTGGTCTTTTTGAAGTGCTTGCTTTGCTATTTTCTCTCAAAGAAAGAAATCAGTTCCGCATTAAGCCGAAGCTCTCATGGTAGCCTGGGAGGCCAGAGGGACATCGTGTTTCCACTTTCTGAACTCAAGACACACAGATAAGAGAAAGTCATGAGGTTACCTCAGGTTCACTTAGAGCCACTTGCAAATTAGTAGCTATAATTGGATCAAAGCTACACAGCTGTTGTTTATTGTTCAATGAGTGCAGCAAGGAGAAGCCCCTCTTGTCTCCAGTGGGAAAAATGCCTCAGCCAAACTACAGATTAGACAACAATGAGGCAATCTCTTAGGTTTTAGAGAGTCTACAGTTTTTACTCAAACTTTCCAAATTTTTGTGTAATGAGAAAACTTGGAAAACCACTTCAAAAACACACCAGCCCCTCAGAGCAAATGAGAAAAGTGTCGTCTTCCATTGGCTTTCTCACCAGCACGCCTTCATGAAAACTAAACTTCAGCTGTGACAATTAAGTTGTATAATGACACACACACACACACACACACACACACACACGCACACACATTTCCTGTGTTCTCTCCCAGCCCCATTTTCTTCCTGAAAGCTCTCTGACCAGCCCCTCTCTTTCACATTGATATTCTTATCATGGCAGTTTCGTGGCTAACATTTGCTCTGGGGCTCACGGCTGCTGTTGCGGTCTAGGTTTTTCTAATATATCAAGGGTCAGAGACCCAGCTCTCTGATAAATGCCCACAATTTTACCTTTAACCAAATTACATTCATCTTAACTACAAATTTAAAGACTGACTTTTGACACAGGTAACCTTGAGTAAGTTATTTAAAAATTTCTGAACCGCAAGTTTTCCATCTATCCACCTAATGAAGACAGTAGGATTTGGGTGAAGAGCAGATAATACATAAGTTTCTAGGCATGTTGCAGGCCTTCTCCCCCTTGCCTATATCCATGATGATTAACTCTGTGCTCCATAAAGAACTGGGAATTGTATCCAGCCAGAAATGCTTAAAGATCTTGAGGGCTACCCATCAAATTTCATCTATTTATATGAAGTTTATTCTCAATTGTATGATTATATTTCTCAAAGCTAATGACTTCAGCAAAAAAGGAACAAGTAACACAAAGGTGGGAAATGAGTTGAATATATCATTATCTAAAACTTCACCCTTTCAAAAGAGTTTTGTTCATTGATAACATCTTAGCCAAAGATCATGTTCTCTCGACCATTAAAGGTGGAAGGAAAAATAATGATAAGAGATCACTGACATTTCCTCACTTTTTCTTCAGAATGGATCCCTTTCCATCATTGTAGGAGACTATCTCTGGGACCTGAAGCCATATCATATCTGTAGATTTAGAAAACAGTACATTTCTGTTTCCTCTCTGGGCATCAGGACAGCATATTTTATAGTGGGCTACAGATGCTAAATTATTTGAATCTCTGTTCAGATGTTCCTAATTTACATTGTCTGTGGCAAATAAAAAGATAAGTACAATCCATATTGCAAATGCATCATACCATGATAAATCTGTAACCTTCCTTCTTGGGTCTTCTCTACCTCATGGAATTTATATTGCAGTAATAATAATGTCAGGCCTACACTATGAATATCTTCCTACTAATTATGCCTAGATTCTAAAGCAGTGTCCATTTATGAAGACAGTATTATGGTATTCTTGACTATACCCTAAATAATTCTGTAAACATAAAGCATGCTGAATAATATTGGAATTCCACTAAAAAACTACAATAAATATAAAACTATTACATTCCATTTGTTTTTTTTCTTTTACAGAGGATGATTTTGATGATATGTAACATACTTTTAAACCTTGAGCAAAAAACTAACCCATAATAATAATCTGTCTTCAGTTTAAACCTAGAATTAGAAATTACAGAATACATATACAAGAACAATGCCAAAATAATAGTAATGATAATATTTATAGTACTAGTCATAATAAATAATATTTATTGAGTGATGAGAGCTGCACTGTGTCCTGGGTACTGTGGTTCCATGCTTCACAAACATTTTTTTTTTTTTAATGTATTGTGAATTAAGTAAAAGTATACAGACAAGATCATCAGTTTTACATTCAACAGATCATATGCTTTGTTTCATCTCAATGATTGCAATCCCCTCCATGTAACAACAGTTGTCCTACTTCTTCCCTGTGGTTACCATTGTACAGATATTCTCTTTCAAACTCTTATATATTTGTGGAATATATATATATATGTATATTGTCCTCCCATACCCATTCAGCCTGTGTCTCAGTCCATATCTACACACAGAACACTGTTGTCCCAGGTTGTGTATATCTTACTATTTACTTCTACCCCCTTTAGTTCTTGCATTGCTCCCTGTGTCTTTGCATATTTTTCATTATTCTTCTGTCAATCTCCCTCTTCTTGTTGTATGTTGCTCTCCCTATCACCCTAGTTAACATGTGTCTACCCATTAGCCAGTGAATTACTCTTTCTTCCCTCCCACCCCTGGTAACCATCAAAGAGTTTTTACAATTGTGGTCTCATACAATATTTGTTCTTTTGTGATTGACAAATTTCACTCAGCATAATGTTCTCTAGGCTCATCCATATTATGAAGGCAAACATTACTTTTTATAAACCTTTTATCAGTCATTTGAAGTAGTATTCTTCCCAATTGTATAGTTGAATATACTGAGACTCAAAGAGATGAAATACTTTGCTCCAAGGTCATATTTCTAGTTTGATGGAGTATGGATTAACAAGACTTGGGCCTTGAGGTCACATTTATGATACTTGGTTTAGTGAGTTCTCAGGGTCAAAAGTAGAAATGGCAGAAATCTTCCTCAGTTAAGCTTTCAACCTGTAGTAATATCATAATGTGAATAACCAAGAGTCAGACTCTAATCATGGTGAGATATGTTGCTACACAAAGACACAATAGACCAATTGATAAGACCCTTTGCTAATTGCTTCTGTCCAGCCCTGCTTTCCTTCTCACCTAATGCTCACAGCTTCTTTAGTGGAAGAGTTTCCCAGAAAAGTAGCAGAAGAGTTTCCCAGAAAAAAACAGGATCCACCCTTTTAAACATGACTTTATACAAATAATGAAATTGAACACATTAATCTGATATCTTAAGCCTTAATTCCATTTCCGAAGTTTAATTCACATCTACTCCTTCCATGCTTATAGTTGTGATGAGCATATCCAGACAGACCTACAGTGTCTGGCAGAATCCTGGGATTGGGGAAGGGTGAGGTCATTAGTGCTGTAGTGATGGTCACCAGCACCTGTGACATGAATGTAGGACAATCCAGTGGGTTGATGGGGAAGTGGAGAGTTGAGTTTAGAGTCCTTGGAATAAATAGATTCACTTTCATACAAATTAATAATCTTAAATGTTCCTATTGCTGTAGAGTAGATTCTGAGTCTTTTGTAACCCTGTTGGACACAGTAGAATTGCCCCATAGAGTTTCCAAGACTGGAATCTTTACACAAGCAGACTGCCACATCTTTCTCCCATAAAGTGGCCAGTAGGTTTAAACTGCTGATCTTTCAATTTGCAGCACGCTTAACCACTGCACCATCAGGCCTCCTGTATTGAACATAGTGAACAAAACTATTAAGGTACACCACATGTGCTAAGGATGCCAAAATGGGACTTACTTATTTTGACATTAAAAAAAAAAAAAAAGACTAAGCAAATTTCTCTGTAATTTAAATTTTAAATGTAAAGCTGTAAAAAAAAAAAAAAAAAACCCTGAAAGACTAATAGCTTCATTAAAAGCTACATTTCCACCCTCAAAATAGTCTCAGGCCTTCCTCAGTATAATTAAGTGATCTGCCAACTTCTATATATAAAGCATCTTGAAATTGCAGGAATAGCTTCTACCTTACCCCACACCCCACGACATCAATGCAAATAAAATCTCACACTTAACAAAAAGGAAATGACTCCATGTGCCTTGGAGAAAATTGGAAACATTAGTAGAGATCTGTGCAAATGAATTTTTCTGATCAATTAAAATTTATTAAATACGATTTGGTCTGAAATGAAATGAATTTTTCCAGGTTTTGGATACACTAATTATTTATTGGGGTTTTTTTGTTTTTTTTTTTTCAATTTTTAAAAGGTTTGTAGTCCTCAAATTCTTCACAGATTATTTTCTCAGAGAATAAATGAAAAAGGGAATCTAGTTCAATTCATTTCCTCCACGATAGCACACTAAGACTTACTCATTTAAACCACAGACAATATCCTTCCCCTCTAGTCTCCTCCTCCCCTGAGTCTGAATTGAGGGAGACTCTCTCAATGTATGCTCAGCCAGCAGCTACCACAAGTCACTTAAGTAAACACAGAGGCACCTTGGTGAAAGCAATTGCATGGCCTGAATACCATCAACTGACACTTCTATTCAGTGACCCTCTCAGGTCTCAGAAATGGTCTTTTCAAATTCCATGTCTTGAGATATTGATTTCAATCAGCAGCTTTTCCTAAGAGCATCATTTCAAAAATAGCCCTGTCACAATTTCTACTATCTCATCTTAGTTTCATCTGGGCTTTGTATTCCTATTTGAAACCATTCAGTGAGATGACACCAGAGGTTTTACTGAGGCATTCATTCAGCTTCATGCATAGGCAACAGAATTTACTCTCCTGTATATAATAAAATATTAATACTAAAGTTTGGTGAGGGGAGGTTTCAAGTTAAAACAGTTTTTTTTTTCTCTCTCTCCTTATAAAAACAAAAAGCCAAAATAAGACACTCTCATCAGAAAATTCTCAAGCTTACATCTGAACTGATGACTTAACAATTCAACATTAACTCTACCATTTTGAGACACAACAAATGAGGGATTGAAAACAAAACAAAACAAAACAAAAAAACCCACTGTCGTCAAATCATATAAGCTAAAAAAAGAGAGAAATATTTATGTGTCTATCATATAAATATCATATTTGTTGTTGTTAGGTGCCATCAAGTCGGTACCGACCCATAGAGACCTTATGCACAGCAAGGAGATATATTTAAGGAGCTCTGGTAACGAAGTGGTTATGAGTAGGGCTGCCAACTTCAAGGTCAGCAGTTTGAAACTACCAGCGGTTCAGTGGGAGAAAGATGAGGCGTTCTGCTCCTGTAAAGATTTACAGCCTTGGAAGCATTGTGCAGGGTCACTATGAGTCAGAACCAACTCCACAGTACTTAACCAACCAACCAATCATAAAATTAAAGTAGAAAACAAGAAATGAACTAGTTACAAAATTAAAATTTTATTATTAATTGACATAACATCTATATTATAAAATTATTCTGAAGTTGTAATCATAAGTTGCCTAATGCATAGCTGAAGTCCTACTGTAGCACTGTAGGATAAGCACTGGACTGCTAGCCACAAAATTGGTGGTTCAAACTCACCAACCACTCCTCATAAACTCTGTACAAGGTTGATATGAGTCAGAACCAACTTGACAGCAGTTAATAAACAAAAATGCATATCTCTTTGGTGACAGTGATCAAAAGAAGGCTGACATTCAGTGGTTCATTTTGAAAGCTGAAAGTTAGTCGTAATCTTATTTGTCAATACGTTATTGGATTACCCTGATAACTCTACTGTGACAGATAAGTTCAGGTAATTTTTCTCTCTCAAAGGAACAAGGAAGCAACGTTAACCTTAATTATTTCTATGCTCCAAACACTATAATAACCTGCATACTATATGTGTGTTATTTCATTTAATCTTTACCTGGGCCTTTTACATAGGAGGACCTGAATCAGAACCATAAACTTGGACAGAGTAGGTATGAATGAAGCTTTAAAAACCAAACTAAAGTTAAAAATGTAAGAAGAGTTGAGAAAGCCAAGCTGATCCACTATTTTCCTTCGTTGTACACAGTCATGCTTAAAACATTATATTTTAACAATAAATTAACAGACTAACATTAAGATCCACAATGTTAGTAAGAAAGAATTGGGTTTGACTATAAGTCTTCAAGCACAAATACAGGAACTGTTTTAGCATCTACTGTGTACCAGATCTTATCAGTGGTAGAGGCATATTCTGTTAGACAGTCTATGGTTCATACTCTCAGAGAACACATATTCAAAAATAAGAAAACAAATTACACCTGACAATATAGCAGAAAATCTCTGAAATTAAGCATTACTACACTAACTACAGGAGTCCTGGTATGGCAATGTGGGTTAATGCACCAGACTGCAAAGTCGTTTGAATCGCAAGGTCGGCGGTTCAAGATCAACAGTCGCTCCTTGGAAACCCTATACAGCGTCACTATGGGTCAGACTCATCTCGACGGTACTTAACAACAACACTAACTACAAGGAGCTCTGGTAGCGTAGTAGTTACAAATCAGGCTGCTAACCTCAGGGTCAACAACAATACTAACTACAGAAATACAATTTTAAATAATTTGATCAAGCAGTTTTGAGGAGGCAAGTAAGGATGTTCCAACATTAGAAAAAGAAATTAAGATGAAACACACTACCATCTTGAGTGCTCAAAATGCATTTGATGAAATTCAATATCTACTATTGATTTTTTAAACTTTACTAACCTAGGTTTCCGAAGGACTTGTTGGTGGATAGGGTAGAGGTGCAGTGAAATTCTTCTTCAGCAATACCACAAAAATACCAGGTGAAACAGGTTCAGGGCAGAGCTCCAAAACTCTGAACCACATAGGTTGTTGTTGTTATATGCTGTGGAGTCGATTCTGACTCATAGTGACCCTGCATAGGGTTTCTGAGGCTGTAAATCTTTATGGGAGTAGAAAGCCTCATCTTTCTCCCATGGAACAGCTGGTAGTTTTGAACTGCTGACCCTGAGATTAGCAGCCCGACTTGTAACCACTGCTCTATGCTACCCCATAGGCAGGAATATTTTAAAAGCTTGAACTTGTAGCAGAAGTAAGAAATCACATGCTTTTGAATCTGCCTGGCTCAGTGGCCCGGAGCTGACAACTTGTGTGCGAGCAAATGGCAAGACCAAGCGGGGGGAACAGACCCACCAAGGAATAAAACTGTGGGAACGTCGGATCAAAGGTGGACAATACACTTTGTCGGTTTTGCTTTGTTCTGATTTTCTTTTTTCTTTTTCTTTTTCTTTTTCTTTTTTTTTGGTATCTGTTCATTGGCCACCCACTGTTTGTGCACCGTGACTAGAGGGGGTGGCTGAGCAAGTGGACACCTCCCACCCCCACCAATGATGGGTTCTTCTGCCATGCATGCACACAGATACTCTTGGCCGAAGAGCCTGCCCTGAACTGGTTTTTAATAGGGAAAAGGCCAGAACAATGGATGTGGAGAGGGAAAGAGAGTTTAAAAACAAAACAGGCCAAAAAAATTAAATTAAATCCTGAGGTATAGCATAACAACCAACAGTGGCATCTTGAAATTTATCAGACAGCCTTGAAGGCAGGAAGCTGAAAGAGGACATTAAAAGCATACTCATATTAGGCTACAGATTTCTTTTTTTCTTCTCTCCCTCCTCTCCCCTTTCTGCAATTATAGGCTACAGTATCCAATCTAGTTTTTTTTTTTTGAAGTTGCTGTTGTTTTTTTGGTGAGTTTTTCTTCTTCTTCTTCTTCTTCTTCTTCTTCTTCTTCTTCTTCTTCTTCTTCTTCTTCTTCTTCTTCTTCTTCTTCATTTTCTGTTGCTGTTTTGCTGTTTTATGCTCTCCCTTTTACTTTTGGTGGAATCTTTCTCTCCCTACATTACCCAAAAAGAGCCAGCAACTGTTGCCATATAGTCAAGCTATAATAACACTCTATAAATCACCAAAATGCTGGCAAAGAACCAATATCAACTGCCATACACCAGGGAGGCAGACAACACCTGTGAAAGTTACTCTGAGTTAAACAATAAGAAGAGTGAAAAGGGAAGCCCACCTCCTGATCACATCTAACTGGAAGCAATCAGAAAGCATAAAAAATATCAAAGCACACACTCAATTAAATATTAAAGCCACAGAAAAACACTAAACGTGTCCAAGAAGCAAAAGCAGATGACTATATCAGCACGTGTCTAGAAACAAGACAAAATGTCTGAAACAAATGACCTAGAGGTAGACCTGGACTACATTCTGGAAGGAGGGCAGGCCTTGGAAATGCCTGAGAAGGAATTCAAAAAAATAATTATAAAATGTTTCAAAACACTTTACAATGGAGTTGACAAAAATAAGGAAGAAGTCAGGAAAGTGCTACAGGAACAGTCAAATAAGATAGAGACAGCACTGGAAACAATTCAAAACCTACAGATAGAGGTCCAAATGATCAATAATAGAATATCAGAAACAGACAATACACTGAAAAGGAAAAGGAATAAAATAGAAGAGATGGAAGCCAGAACTAGTGATCTGGAAGACAAATCTCTCAATACCACT
Organism: Chrysochloris asiatica; assembly: GCF_000296735.1. Taxonomy (NCBI): domain Eukaryota; kingdom Metazoa; phylum Chordata; class Mammalia; order Afrosoricida; family Chrysochloridae; genus Chrysochloris; species Chrysochloris asiatica. Next base: position 4,232,859 of record NW_006408602.1, on the reverse strand, counting down.
AAGATAGAAGAACAAACACAAAAAAGGATTTTAAAAAAATCTGAAGAGGTCTAAGATTCATGTTGGACAACATGACGAGGAATAACTTAAGAATTATCAGCATTCCAGAACAGGCAGAATCACACAAGTCCACAGAGGAAATTGTTGAAGAACTGCTGGAAGAAAATTTCCCTAACATCCTGAAAAGTGAAACGATAAACATTCAAGAAGCTCAACAAACACCAGGAAAGATAGACCCCAAAAGAAAATTACTGAGACATATCATAATCAAGCTCTCCAAAATCAAAGATTAGGAGAGAATCCAGAGCAGTTATGGAAAAGAGAAGTGTTACACACAATGGCAAGCAAGTCAGATTAAGCTGTGATATCTCAGCATAGACCATGCAAGCAAGAAGGCAATGGGGAGGCATATATAAAACCCTGAAAGAAAAAAAACTGCCAACCAAGAATCCTAAATACAGAAAAACTATTAATCAAATATGACAGTGTAATCAAAACATTCCAGGATAAACAGATGCTAAGGGATTTTTCTAAAGCCAACCCTTCACTAGAAAACATCCTAAAGGGAGTTGTGTGGACCGAGAACCAACAAGAGCAAACAATAACCAGAGATTGACATAAGCGGCAGCACATCCCAGAATGAAATCGACAGAAGGAAGAGTTGAGAACAGAATAAAACTATAAGAACAAACTCAGAGAATCTGGGAGGTCAGTCTATGATCAAAACAACTACAATGTAAAAGAAGGTAAACACATAGGAACAGAGACCCAGATGGTGAGATTAGGTAGATTACAGGATAAAATAGACTGCACTAAAGGGAGGAGAAAAGTAATGGAATATAAGGTAACCTCAAAGAATATTAACACTTCACAACATACCAAGAAAATGAAAATCCAAGAATAACACGGAAACATTAAAACTATGAGAAAACTCACAAGAAAGAACACAAAAAAGCATGAACTCATCAATGGAAGACACACAGAACAAAGAAAGCAGCAACACCACACACAAAAAAACAAATATATAGCAGCAATTAATCCATACGTATTAATAATTACACTGAATGTAAACGGATTAAATGCACCAGTTAAGAGATGGAGGGTGACAGAATGGATAAGTAAACAAGATCCTTCAATATGCTGTCTGAAAGAGACACATCTTACACACAAAGACAAAAGCAGATTAAAAGTCAAAGTTTGTAAAAAACAAAACACAAAATACCAAGATAATTGCAATAAAAAATGAACAGTAATGGCAGTACTAAGCTCTGATTAAATAAACTTTAAGGCAAAAACCATAACAGTTAAAGATGGACATTATCTCATGATTAAAGGGACAATTGAGCAAGATGACATAACCATAATAAATATCTATGTTCCCATTGAAAGAGCTTCAAAATATATAAAGCAAACTCTAATATATTTTAAGAAAGAAATGGACAAATCTACAATAATCATGGGCGATTTTAATACACTGCTTTCAAAAATGGATAGAACAACTGGAAAGAAACTTGACAAAGACACAGAAGAACTAAACAACACAATCAGCCAACTGGACCTCATAGATGTGTACAG
>NW_006408602.1:4183748-4226684 GCF_000296735.1 Chrysochloris asiatica | reverse complement strand
ATTGGTTGACGATGCATGGGGGGGATTGTAACCATGGCAATGAAACAAAGATGAATGTAAAGCTAATGTTTTCCCATGTAAATTATCACATAATTCACAATAAAACATTTTTTTAAAGTTTAGTAATCTATAAATCATAAAACAAATAAGTATAACAACTAGAAATTAATAGTATTGTCTACCCATAAAGTTTAAAGAATGAATGAAAAGTCTACTTGTTTGGCTGTTGCTAAGTGCCATCAAGTCAGTACCCACTGATAGCAACCTTATACACAACAGAATGAAAAAATGCCCGGTTCTATGCCAATCTCACAATCTTTGCTTGAGTCCATTGCTGCTGCCATTGTGCCACACTATCTTGTTGAGGGTCTTAATTTTATTTGACCTTCCACTTTACTAAGTATGATGTCCTTCTTCAAGGATTGGTCCCTCCTGATAATACGTCCAAAGTATGAGAGACCACGAAGTCTGCCATCCTGGCTTCCAGGGAGCATTCTGACTGTACTTCATCCAACACAGATTGGTTTGTTTTTTTGGCAGTCCATAGTACTTGTAATATTCTCCTCCAACTCCATAACTCAAATGCATTAATTCTATGTTCTTCCTTATTCACTGTCCAATGTTCACAAGCATATGAGGATATTGTAAATACCATGGCTTGGATCAGGCACACCTTAGTCCTCGAACTGACATCTTTACTGCTGAACACTTTAAAGAAGTTATGTGCCACAGGTTTGTCCAATGTAATATGTCATTTGATTTCTTGATTACTATTTCCATGAGTGTTGATGGTTAATTTCAGAAAAATGAAGTCTTTGACAACTTCAATCTTTTCTCTATTTATATGGATATTATTTATTGGTCCAGTGGTGAGGATTTTTGCTTTCCTAAATTGAGGTACAACCCATACTGAAGGCTGGGAACTTTGATCTTCATCAGCAAGTATTTTAAATTCTCTTCACTTTCAGCAAGCAAGGTTCTACCATCTGTATATCATAAGTTTTTAATGTCTTTCCCCAATCTTCATGGCACATTCTTCTTCATATAATCCATCTTTTCCGATATCCCTCATTCCATGTCCTCATCTGAATCTGGCTTGAACATCTGGCAGTTCTCTGTCACTATACGGTTGCAGCCATTTTTAAATTATCATTAGCAAAATTTTATTTGCATGTGACATAATGATATTGTCCAATGATTTCTGGATTCTGTTGGGTCACCTCTCTTTGGAATAGACAAAAATACAGATCTTTTCCAAACACTTGTCCAGGTAACTGTCTTCCATTTTCTTGGCATAGATGAGTGAGTGCCTCCAGTGCTTCATCAGTTTGTTGAGTATTTCAATTTGTATTCCACCAATTCCTGGAGCCTTCTTCTTTGCCAGTACTCTCAATGCACCTTGGACTTCTTCCTTCAGTATCATGGGCTTTTGACCATATGCTACTTCTTCATATGGTTGAACACTGACCATTTCTTTTTGGTACAGTGATTGTGTATTCCTTCCATCTTCTTTTGATGTTTTCTGCACCATTCCATATTTCAATATTGCAAGTCAAGGCTTGAATTTTTCCTTCAGTTTCCTCAGCTTGAGAAATTCTGAGTATGTTCTTTCCTTTTTGTTTTCCAACTCCAGATCTTTGCACATTTCATTATAATACTTGACTTTGTCTTCTTGAGCTAACATTTGAAATTTTCAGCTATACTCTTTTACCTCCTCATTTCTATCATTTGCTTTAGCATTTCTATACTGGAGAGCAAGTTTCAGAGTCTCTTCTGACATCCAATTTGGTCTTTTCCTTTTTTCTTGTCTTCTTAATGACCTTTTGCTTTCTTTCTATATGACGTTATTGATGTCATCCCACAACTCTTCTAGTCTTTGGTTTTTAGTGTTAAATGCATCAAATCTGTTCTTCAGATGATCTCACTGACTATAGTGGTTGGTGTGTTGTTGTTGTTGTTATGTGCTGTGGAGTCGGTTCCGACTCATAGCGACCCTACACAGGGTTTCCAAGGCTATAAATATTTACGGGAGCCGACTGCCTCATCTTTCTCCCGCGGAACCGCTGATAGTTTCTAACTGCTGACCTTGAGGTTCACAGCCTGATTCGTAACCACTACGCTACCAATTTGAATAATATTTGTAGTAATTGGTCTTCCCTGCAGGCATATGGATATTATCCTATCACAGAAATAAATGTATTTCAATACAGACCTTCTTTTTGATGATGAATGCAATGCCATTACACTTCAATTTGTCATTCTCAGCATAGTATACCAGGTGATTGTCAGATTCAAAATGCCCAATATCAGAACATTTCAGCTCACTAATGCCTAGGATATCAATGTTTATGTGTTCCATTTCAATTTTTGCTATTTCAAATTTTACTAGATTCATACTTAATACATTATACATTCCTATGATTAACGGATGTTTACCACTTTTTCTCTTCGTTTTGAGTTTGCCCTGTCAGCATATGAAGGTCCTGAAGGCTTTACTCCATACGCATCATCACGGTCAACTCTACTTTGAAGAGGCAGCTGTTTCCCAGTCATATTTGAGTGCCTTCCAACATTAGGGGGTCATCTTCCAGCACTATTTCTGGCAATATTCTGGTGCTGTTCATCATGTTTCTATATTTAATATTCTGATACTGACAGGTGTACCACTGCTATTCATAAGGTTTCCAATGACTAAATATTCAGAAGCAGTTGTCTCTCCTTCTTCCTAGTCTATCTTAGTTTGGAAGTTCAACAGAAACCTGTCACCATGGGTAACCCTGCTGATATTTAAAATACCAGTCGCATCACTTCCAGAATCACAGCAATACTAAAACAGCACAGTACAACAAACTGACAGACTAGTGGTAGGAAAATCTACTGAAAATCATGTATTCAGGAAATAGGGTTAGTTAGTATAAGATAAATATACCAAAATCCAATGCTTTCACATTCACGTATAATACCAACATGGAAAAAAGAGTTTTAGAAAAAAGGCCTATATGTTAATAGATCACAACATTATCAAATATCTAAGATTAAAGTTAAGAAACACACAAGGCCTACATGATACCAACTATAAAATATTATTAAAGCACAGCAATCACACACTGTAGGGGCAGTTCCACTTATATAATGACTTGGAGGGCAATTTGGCAATACCTATCAAGATTGAACATACCCTTTGGCCCAGCAACATCATTTCTAGGAATCACTCTTAACTGAAATGCAGTCACAGATGCAAAAGGATCTATTTACAAAGATGTTTATTGAACATATAGTGGTTGAAGCTAACCAGTTGCTCCTCAGAATCCCTAAAGAGGGTCACTAGAAGTCAGAACTGGATGGCACTTAACAGTCAACAACAAATATATTATAAAAAGAATTAGTTGACATTCAACCATTTCAGGATATAGCATAAAATCAAAACTGATGTACACTGAAGGAAGAAGCCCATGCTAAACTGAAGACATTGGCCAAAAATAAGACTCTAGGAACTGGAGAAATTGACAGAATACAAATTGCTATGTTTTACCAAGCAAATACAGTACTAGAAGTGTTCACTCGTCTATGACAAGAAATTTGCAAGACACCTATCTGGCCAGTCACTGAAGAGATCTATATTTGTGCTCATTGAAAAGAAAGGTGATTCAATAGAATATAGATTTTATTGAACAGTATCATTAATATCAGAAGTCCTGGTGTGATGCTGTGGGCTAATGCGTCAGACAGCAAAGTTGTTTAAACTGCAATATCAGTGGTTCAAGCTCCTTGGAAACCCTATACAGGGTCGCTGTGGGTCAGAATCGACTCAACAGCACTTAACAACAACAAAATCATTAATGTCAAGGAGCTCTGGTAGCGTCGTTGTTATGGATTGGGCTGTGAACCGCAAGGTCAGAAGTTCTAAACTACCAGCTGTTGCATGGGAGAAAGATGAGGCTTTCTACTCCCATAAAGATTTACAGCCTTGAAAACCCTATACAGGGTTGTTATGAGTTGGAACCGACTGCATGACACAAAACCACCACCACCATCATTAATATCACAAGAAAGTACATTTTTGCTGAAGGTAGTTTAAAAATGATTATAACTACATCAGCCAAGAACTGTCACAAAGTCAAGCCAGATTCAGAAAGGATATGGAACAAAGGCTATCACTGCTAATGTCAAACAGATCTAGGCTGAAAGCAGTGAATACCAGAAATACATCTATTTGTATTTTATGAATTATGCAAAGCATTCAACTATGTAGATCATAAGTGGTGGATTATACTGTATGAATGGGAATTCCAGAACAATTAATTGTACTCATGAGGAAACTGTAAATAGACCAAGAAGCAGTAGTTCCAACAAAATAAGGGGATATTATGTGGTTTATGATCAGTAAAGGTGTGTGACAGGGTTGAAGCCTTTCACTATACTTATTCAATCAGTATGCTGAACAAATGATCAGAGAAACTGGACTATATGAAGAAGAACACGGCATCCAAATTTGAAGAGACTCATTAACAATCTGTGATATACCAGTGACATAACCTTGCACTGAAAATGAAGAGGATTTGAAGCACTTACTGATGACAGTCTTCACTGTCAGATTTTACCTCAACATAAAGAAAACAAATATCCTTAACTGGACCAATAAGCAACATCATGATAAATGGAGAAAAAGATTAGTGTTGTCAAGGATTTCATTCTTCTTGGATCAACAACCAATGACTATAAAAGCATAAAGCAAGAAATCAAATGACATTGCACTGAAAAAATCTGCTGCAAAAGACCTTTTTAAAGTGCTAAAAAGCAAACTTTGAGGGCTAAAGTGCTCATGACCTAGTAGTATTACTATAGTAGTATTACCATAGTATTTCCAACCACCTCATATGCATGTGAAAGCAGGACAATAAGGAATTCCTGAGAATAATTGATGTCCATGAGTTGATATGCAATGGCTCTGTAGGATAAGTGCTAAACTGTGAACCATAGTACCACAGTTCAAATCCATCAGTCTTTCTGCCAGAGAAAGATGAGGCTTTCTGCTCCTGCAAAGATTTACAGAAACTCTATACTGGGTCACTGTGAGTTGGGACTGACTCAAAGGCACTGAACAACAACAGTGAGTCATGATTTTGATGAATATTGACTAGACCATGAACTGCCGGAAGAATGAACAAATTCATCTTGGAAGAAGTATTATCAGAATGCTCTTTAGAAGCAAGTATGGCAAGATGTAACTTCACAAATTTCAGCCATGTTATTAGATGGGACCTGTCCCTGTAAAAAGACGTCATGCTTGATAAAATAGACATCAAAAATAAAGGAAAACCCTCAACAAGATGGATGGCCACAGGGGCTGCAACACTGGGCACAATCACAGCCACGATTGTGAGGATGGCACAATCACAGCCACGATTGTGAGGATGGCAAAATACCAGGCAGTGTTTGTTGCATTGTACATAGGGTTGCTATGAGTCAGAACCAATTTACACCACCTAATTATAATAACAATATATTGTTGTTGTTAAGTACCATGGAGTTGATTCCAACTCACAGTGACCCTGCACAGGGTTTCCGAGGCTGTAAATCTTTATGGGAGCAGAAAGCCTCATCTTTCTCCCACAGAGCAGCTGGGAGTTCCGAACTGCTGACTTTGAGGTTAGCAGCCCGATTCATAACCACTACACTTCCAGAGCTCCTGGTGTGGTGCTGTTAGTTAATGCACCAGACTGCAAAGCCCGTTTGAACTGCACGGCCGGTGGTTCAAGTGTATCAGCTGCTCCTCGGAGACCCTATACAGGGTCACTGTGGGTCGGAACTGACTCCACAACACTTAACTACATACATTATTAAATAATAATTTAAAATTTGAGCCAAATAAACATCCATTGAACCAGGAATAGACTAATAAACTATTCCATATCCATTCTATAAAACATCATGTATCTTATTAAATAAAATAAAGACTGGGAGATGAGCTCCTGAGGTTGGGAGGCACTCAAAATATGACTCAGGAAGAGCCCCTCAAAGCAGAATTGACTGTGATGACACAAATGGACTAAAACTTTCAGTACCTTCATTTGATGGGAGCACAACTCAAAGTGAGGAAAACAGCTGAAAACATCCATTAATAATCAGAACATAGAATGTATGAAGTATGAATCTAGGAAAACTGGAAGTTGTCAAAAACTAAAGGAAGGCATGAAATCAATATCCTAGGCATTAGTCAGCTGAAGTGGACAGGTACTGGCCATTTTGAATCTGACAATCATATATATGGTTGATTATGCCTGGAATGACAAATTGAAAAGGAATGGCATTGCATTCATCATCAAAAAGATCATTTCAAGATCTATCATGAAATATAATGCTATCTGTGATAGGGTAATAGCCATATACCTACAAGGAAGACCAGTTTTACCACTATTATTCAAATTTACACAGCAACCACTAAAGTCAGTGATAAAGGAATGAAGAATTCCACCAACTTCTTCTGTCTAAAATTGATCAAATATACAATCAAGATGTATTGATAATTACTAGAATTGAAGTTCAAAGGTTGGGAACAAAAGGAAGAGTCAGTAGTTGGAGAATATGGCATTGGTGATAGAAATGAGGCTGGCGATTGCAAGTATTGCATTAGGCAAATCTGCTGCACAACCTTTTTAAAGTGTTGAAGAGCAAAGACGTCAGCTTGAAGACTAAGGTGCGCCTGACCCATGTCATGGAATTTTCAATAACCTCATATGCATGTGAAAGCTGGACAGTAAATAAGGAATACCATAGAAGAAAGATGTTTACCTGTGCTTAATTGACTAAGGGAAGAGTTTCAACTGTGTGGGTCATGATAAACATGGATAACGTTGCAAAAAACAGGTATTCCAGAACACTGGACTGTGATCAAGGGTAAGCGGTAGACCAATAAGCAGTCGTTCGAACACAACAAGGTGATGCTGAATGATTTAAAATCAGGAAAGGTGTGCACCAGGGCTATAATTTTTCATCATACTTACTCAATCTGTATACTGAGCACATACTCTGAGAAGCTGGATCATAGAAAAAAAAACTTGTCATCAGGGTTGAAGGAAGGTTCATTAACAACCTGCAATATGCAGATGATACAACCTTGCTTGCTGAAAGTGTTGATGACTTAAAATACTTACTGATAAAGATCAAAGACCATAGACTTCAGTATGGACTGCATCTTAGCATAAAGAAAACAAAATTCTTCACCACAGAGCCACTAAATAGCATCATGATAAATGGAGAAATGATTGGATTATTAAAGATTTCATTTTACTTGAATCCACTGTCAGCATTAGTGGAAGCAGGAGTCAGGAAATCAAACAATATATTTTGCATTAGGTAAATCTGCTGCACAAGACCTCTTTAAAGTGTTCAAGAGCAAAGATACCAGTTTGAGTATTAAGGTGAGGCTGGCTCAAACCCTGGTATTTTCAATAACCTCATATGCATGTGAATGTTGGACAATGAATAAGGAAGACCATAGAAGAACTGATGCATTTGAGTTATGGTGTTGGAGGAGAATATTAAAAGTACCATGCACCGCCATAAGAACAAACTAAACTGTGTTGGAAGACATACAACCAGAATGCTACTTAGACGCCAGGACAAAGAGACTTCATCTCTCTTACTTTGGACATATTATCAAGAGGGACCAGTCCCTGGAGGAGGACATCATGCCCAGCAAAAGAGAGAAAGACCCCCAATGAGATGGATTGACAGAGTAGCAGCAGCAATGGGCTCAAGCATAGCAATTGTGAGAAAGATACAGAATCAAGTAATGTTTCATTCTGTTGTACATAGGATTTCTATGAGTTGAAGTTGATTCAATGGCACCTAACAACAGAACAATAATATGAACTTATAAAGAGGAATGCCCAAGATATACTATTGAATGAAAAAGAGGTACCAAGTGACATGTATTTTTATATCTGTACATATTTCTGTATGGAGTCCTGGTGTGGCGCTGCACAATAATCACTGGACCACAAGGTCAGTTTGAGCTGTAAGGTCAGCATTTCAAACCCACCAACTGCTCCTCAGAAACTCTATACAAGGTCACTCTGAATAGGAACTGACTCAATGGCACTTAGCACCAACAACAACATATTTCTGCATTATGTCCATTTTCTCAAATTGCCTATTAGTGTTATCATTGAAAAAAATTCTACAACTCACAAAACAGATGGTGAATATTATAATAGAAACATGTACAATGAGAGCCAGAAAAGACGTACAAAAATTACCCAAAGGGGATCAGAGGTGGCTTCAGACTTTAGGTGAAAACAGTGGGCCTTAATGGGTGAAAAGGAATTAGCCCAATGGGTAATGTGGAACATTCCAAACAGAAAGAACAGTGTATGCGAAAACCTAGGAGACTGAAAAGTATTACATGTTCTAGAATATAAAAAACCAGTGTAGCAAAAGCCTAGAGTGTACAAATGGACATGAAACAATTGGAGTGGTGGGAAGCATCTCACATGACAGACGAAGACATTTCTTCAGCTGCAACAGGGACAAAAGGGGCATTTAAAGCAGATGATGTAAAGTATTAAGGTAGGTGATCCTGTCAAGAATGTAGGAGATATATTTTACAGTAGAAATGCTGCTTGAGAGAAAAGAGAAAGATTTTGGTAAGGAAGTAAGGAAGTCTGATTTGTGGTAGCACCTCATTCAATGACAGACTTAAACTTGAAGGGAAAAATTTTTTAAATGGATCATCATGTAATACCAATTTGATATATGAAATGTGCATCAGAAAGGCAGAAAGAGATATAGGGGCAAGTTGGGTGTGGAAGAATGGGTTTGATAGGAGTGGAGAGGTATTGTTCATTCTTACCATGAGTCAGGAGCTATGCAAAGGTGTCCTATGTATCATCCCTTTTAATATATAAGCAACAGATAAAAATCATTAACATGAGTGACACTCAGAATGACTACTGTTCAAGTCTTAATAATTTCAAAAGTAGAAATGAGTTAGGACCCTCCCACTAAAAAAGAGAGAGAGAGAAAGGAAACATGTTTTTGTTAAATTGATGTCAATTCATGGTAACACCATGTGTGCAAAATAGAATTGCCCCACGGAATTTTTTTTTTTTTTTAAGTTCCTAGAGATATGTGGCACTGAAGGATAAGCACTGGACTGCTAACTGCAAGGTCAAGAGTTCAAACCCACAAGCCGCTGCTCAGAAACTTTATACAGTGGTCACTATGAGTCCAAATCAACTCTATGACACTTAACAACAACCACATGATAGAGATGTTCACTGATGTAAAATGACATCATGTCTGCAGGATGGATGGTCAGCTTGGAAAAAAGTAAAAATTTGGAGCACTGCAACAAAATCTCTTAACGAGAGCTGGTCATAACCCAATCAGAGAGACAGTAAATTACTGATTGAATTCTTAAGTCATCTTATTTCTGTTCTGTGAACATTAAGTAGAACACTGTCGTTGTACATAAAAGAATAATTAATGTCAAACATACAACAATCTTGCTGTAAAAGATAAAAGACTTTTAATTTTATGAAGTAAAAACATAATAGTTAATAAAAGAACAAATGTAGGTATTTCAACAAGCTATACATGTGACTAAAGAAGGTCATCATGGTCCTGGAGAAGGACATCATGCTTGGTAAGGTGGAGGATCAATGAAAAAGAGGAAAAATCCAATGAGATGGACTGAACAGTGGTAACAACAGTCACTGTGAGGATGGCACATGACCAGACAGGGTTTCATTCTGCTGTGCAGAGAGTCGCTTTGGGTCAGAACCAATTTGGTATCACCTCTACAACACATGAGTGACTAAAAGATGTATTTAATGGTGTAAAAACCTGCTAGCCTCCCCATCGCTTCTTCTCCCCATGTTAAGGGAAGCAGAGGAACATAGCTAATTATGTAACAGAATTGCAAATGTTTATTAAAAGAAAAAAGGTACCCCTGACCTTTTGAATTAAAAAATGGGATTAGTATGGTACCACAGAACTGCCCTGTCTAGCCTAACTAATGGGGTCTGTGACTAATTCAAGGGCTGAAATTGGAAATTAGAAATGTAGAAATACACTGAATAATGATTCTCAATTATAGTCTGAATTATTTCTTCTCACATTAGATCCTAATTACCCATTCCCAAGTGAACCCTGGAGACCTTATCCATAAAAAGTCTCTTCTAGTTCAGCTTTTTTTACATACCAAACAAAGCTATCAGGAAATCCTCACTAGAAACTGAGAATTATTTCCTTATGGCTGAAGAGATACTGCCAAAATTCCCTTTAAGGTTTACTTAGATGGCACTCAAGTAAGATTCCCATATGGAATTACTCCCCACACAGGAGCCTGACCTGAGGGAAGCTGAACAAAGCAGAGATTATTTACAAACTCCCAAAGCAGGGACTGTTTTACATTTCTCCCACCCTGGATCTAATTCCATCAGTAAATACAGCATATATTAAGTTATAAAGCATAATTATGAAAGGACCAAGAAACACTACGGAAGGTCTGTCAGTCCTCCTGGCACAGAGGTCATTAGCCATGCATGGCTGGACGGGCTGCCTCAGTTGCTGGCACCTACAAGTTGGCACAATCGCTAAGGCAGCTTAAAAACATAGGAATCGTCTTTGTTCTAAGAAGCCACCTTTCTGTCAGATAACTTGCAGGGTTTCCCTCCAAGTAAAGAAAACGCATAATGTGATAGTTGCAACTCCTTAAGCTCCATCTGAAGAATATCCATAAAACCAGGCCCTAATGTAATACAGTCATTGCCAACATATGTTGGCTCTTGGTTCAGCGAGCTCTGATTGGTTTTGATCCAAAAAGGATGGAAAGTTTTCTGTGAAACAAAACAGAGTATTTAATAGTGACCTGTAATGTGGGATCAAACTGACAATAGAATCTCAAACAGTTAGTTGAGAAGTTTCGTGGACAATGACTTTACGAGAGTGGTGGTGGAATGATTTAGAAGAGCAAGAATGGCTACACAATGTGAAGAATGTAAGCAGTGTCACAGAATTATGTGTGTAGAATTTGCTGAAAAGGTATATTCTTTGGTTTGCATATTTTCACACACAGAGAAATAAAGTTCATTTAAAAAAAAATTAAGTAACACTTTAGCTTGTCTCATATCCTGAAAAAGTTTGCACTTGGAATGACTATTTATATTTTGTTCATTGAGAAACTCTCAAAAGTAAGTAAATAAAAGTCAAATATCATGGGAAACAGGTTAAGATAATTTTCCTGTAAGCTTATTGTACCCTAGACACATATTACAACTCTTGTTCAGCTGAAAAGGAAAACTGCCTTGTAAGAGGGCAGCAGGCTTGGTCCTCATCTCTGTCTGGGCAGGTAACCATGTATTAGTGTCCTAAAGGATAAATAAAAGCCCCAGCCCCTGAGAACAATGGGGCTATTGGAGTGGCCATTTCACTGACTGGAGTGACCTTTTACACAACTATCTTTTGGACAGTATTTTGTTTTTCACTATTTTTTTCTATGTATTACATAGAGAAAGCAGAAAGATTTTGGAATAAAGCTTCCTGGTTTTAAAATTTCACGTCTATTGCTTATTAGTTATGGGACCTTGCTTAAGTTAACTATTTTATGTCTTGTTTCTTCATTAATGAAATAGTATATAGTGGTATCTTCCTCATAATGATCTGAGTTTAGATTTGTGCCTAGCATCTAGTTGTTCAATAAATGTTGGCCACTTTTTTCATTAGACAAAGAATTTACACCTTCAAAGCACATAAGGAAATAAAAGACCCACTGTATGTATTGTCCCATAATATCTTGCAACAGAGATTCAAAGACTACAACCTTCAATGTGGAAAAAAAAAACTCAACATAAAGAAAAAAAAAGTCTCACCGCTGGACCTATGAGCAATATCACCTAAAAGGAGAAAACACTGCAATTATCATGGATTTCACTTTACTTCCTTCCTCAGTGAATGGCTTTGGAAGTAGCAATCAAGAAATCAAATTTGCATTGGGCAAATCTGCAAAAGATCTCTTTAAAGTGTTAAAAGCAAAGATGTCATTTTGAAGACTTAAGATGTGACTGATCCAAGCCATGGTATTTTCAACCACCTCATATTTGTACATGTAAAAACTGGACAAGGAATAAGAAAAATCAAAGAAGAATTGATGTCCTGGAATCATGGTCTTGGCAAAGAATATTGAGTATACCATGGATTGCAAGAAGAAACAGTGGGTTCCGTTTTTGTTTGTCCAGTAAAACAAACAAATCTATTTTGAAAGAAGTACAGAATGCTCCCTAGAAGTGAATATGGCGAGACTTCTTCTTGTGTGCTTTGGACATATTATCAGGAGGGACCAGTCCCTGGAGAAGTACATGATGCTTGGCAACGTAGAGATGCAGTGAATACGCCAGAGACTCAACAAAATGGACTGAGACAGTGACCCTAACAATTGGCTCAACATAGCCATGATTGTGAGGCTGGCACAGAACTGGGCAGTGTTTTATTCTGTTGTACATAGGGTTACTATGAGTCAGAATTAACAAACTGCACCCACCAACAATAGCTCATTTGGGGCACATTTTTGTTGTTGTTAAGTGCCATTGAGTTGATTCTGATCCATAGTGACTCTGTACAGGGTTTCCAAAGAGCAGCTGGTAAGCTTGAACCACCGACGTTTGCAGTTCAAGTGACTTTGCTGTCTAACACATTAGCCAACAGTGTCACACCAGGACTCCATTTGGGGCACATAGTAGATATTTAATAAACCTAGCAAATTCATTTAGAAGTATAGTTGTTGTGAAGAAAGATAGGTGAAAAAAATATTTCTTCTTAGGAAAAAAGCACTAAAATAAATATGTTGAAGAACTATGTTGAAAAATATGACAATTGCTCTAATGTTAATATTTTGTGCAGCTTTATAAAAAAAAAGCTTTATGAAATATAAACATCATTCTCATTGAGTAAAAGACACATTGGGTAGGTTTGCTGAACTGGTCAAGGTTGACAAAATTTTTTTAATACATCAGAAACTCCTAGAAAAGGGGAAAAATGGACATAATTTGAGAGAAAACCACTTAGAAATCTTTTTTTGTTTGTTTGACCTTAATTTTTAATTCTCAATTTTAAAAATACTTTGGACTCCAAAATAAAGATATTCAGGATGTTTTTAATATGAATACCAGTGAACTATAAACCCCAATATCATAAGGTCTTCTTTTTCCTTGGGCATGAAAAATATAATTTGTACTTTTAAACTTTTCATTTTATTGTATCGAAGTGGAGACCAAATAAATTTTGCCTAAGATGTGATAATGAAACATTCAGAAAGAGTTCTCCAGTATCCAATGACAATCAGGCCCTCACTTGTTAGGTACTGTACAGATGTATAAATTTGGTTTGCCAGGTTTCAAAGTTGTATGTGTGTTCCCCAATCCAAAAAAATCTAGAAGCTAAAAATGTGCTTATTTATTTACAGTAGTACTAGTTTTCTAGTGGACAGTCTTGTTTTGTGCTACAGAGATATTTCCTTCAATTAATAATCCAGACTCAAACTGCATATTGGTAACTATATTTTAAACCAAAAAATTCCTCACATAATAAATACATTTTATGCACATTAACGTCAAATTTACTTCAGAAAGCTATTTACAATATAAATAATTATAAATGGGAACACTTTGCAAGATATCATTGACATAGCTAATATTTGCTACTTTACATTCCAAAGTAAAAGTTCAAATTACAGATTTATACTACGATGTCACTAGAAACTATACATTGCAAGATGGTATTTGAAATATTGGCAATCAGTAACTTTTTTCACAAATATAATCCTTTTTATAGCATGTCAGTCAAAAAAAACAAAATATTTTCTCTTTTTTGAAGTTCCTGCTCATTTTTCATTTTTTGAAATATTTCCCTTTAGATTAAAAAAAAAAAAAGGTACAGTACTTCTAAAAATGTTTCCAAGTCAATTTCCTTCCTTTGAAATGTAAACACACCAGTAAACACACCAGGGTGTTGGGAGTAAATTCGACTGTTATTAAATGTGCCCCAGATCAGCAAATTAGGACAAGCCCCCCCACTATATAAGTTTACAAAAGCAAAGTCCCATGCAGCAGAATTGCAATAAATAAAACTATGAAGTTTAAAATTATCAATTAGGATTGTTATATGAATTATTAGTTTATAAGGAGCACAGCAGAATAGAATTTTGTTACTAGCTTTACAGTGAACATTTCTTCATAGAGGACTGTAGAAGGAACTCTGAACAAACCCTTGTTTGGAAATGAACAGAATCTCACCTTATGAGTTAAGCGCTACCCGTACAACCTTTGTGCAGAAGAAATGAGCACCATATGGAAATTCCCCTCAAGAACATTTTCTATTTATGATACTCTTTGCATGTGTCCATAGCTGTTCTGTGACTCATTTCAAACTTAAAATGAAAATATCTTATCCACAATATGTTTCCCAGCAAGAACTGGTCAATAGATTTAGCTGTTTTTAGGTCAAACCCCTATTCACAAAACCTGACATTTACATGAAAGGTGAACCCCTTATTTGAGACCACAGGATTTAAGTAGTTCAGAAAACAGTATGTATATTTATATATTATGATTTCAAAGAGTTGAAGAGTAAAATCTGGGCATTTGAGATTTATAACCAAAGAGAGTGCTAATAAGGGGTGAATTAATCCACTAGGTAAGGTGAAAAATCCCAAAATGGTCAAACACTATTTTCCAAATATCAGTATTCACTGACACTCCCAAATATCTTAGTAATATCTTGCTCTAGAAAGAGAGAGAGAGCTGAAAAATACTCAATCTGTGTTCAGTATGTCTCTTACATTGTCTTTCTTGGTCTAATCTTGGGGGGAAACTCTTGTTTTTAAATATCTATGCATATTTTCCAAGATATTTTTAATTGGAATAGATCTTCATCTACCAACTTAAAAAAATTTTTTTTTAAATGAAGCATATTATCCTTTTCTAAAAGATGCCTTAAAGCATATTTTAAGTGAGATTCCCTATCCAGAGGCCACATGTAGCAGTAGGATTAGGACCCAATGGAAATAGTCTCAATCCTATAAAATATAATCAAGAGAAAATGAGTGGTTTTCTGTATAAACACTAAAGGCAAATCAATGATCGTATCCTGACTCATTTTTATTGTCATATCATCTAGCATCAAGCAATTACAGTTTTAAAAAGCTAGCACATTCTATTCAGTAAAGTGTGTCAAAAGACTTGTGGAGCTAAAGCACACCTAAACGTCTGACTTGTAGTAGTTGTGATACTAGTGTTGTTGTTGTTGTTGTTGTTGTTGTATGCCATCTTGTTTGTTCCAATTCACAGCAATCCTATATAAGGTTTCTGAGAGTGGTAGGTTTGAACTGTTGACCTTGCAGCACTTATCCTACAGTGCCACACCAGGGCTGGACATTAATATTATTCATTTAAACAAAATACATATAATTTGATTATATTTTTAATCATAGTTTCTAGAAAATTTTTTCAAAAAAGAAGAAATACTCATTTCTTTAGTTACCCCAAATCTTTAATTAAGTTGTTGTTAAGCATCGTTGAGTCAGTTCCAACTAACAGCAACCCTATATAGGGTTTCCAGGCTATTAATCTTTGTGGGAGCAGAAATTCTCATCTTTCTCCTGTGGAGAAGCTTGTAGGCAAGTAATTAAGTAGTACAAATAAAATGGAACCATAAAGACATTCTTACTCTTACAGAAAAGTGTGAGCTTTGTATTCTCTAATGATTGCTCTATATTGTACCAATACTTGGATAGGTCACATTCTTATAAATCCTCTTGTTGTTGTTGTATGTGCCATTGAGTTGATTCTGACACCCTGTATACAGTTCCCCAGGAGGGGCTGGTGAGTGTAAACCACCTACCTTGCGGTTCAAACAGACCTTGCAGTCCAGCACATTAACGCCTCTCATTGGTTCAGTCAACATCCTGATTCTCAGCATTTGGTAAATACATTGAAATCAGGGATTAAAACTAAAGCCAATTTGAATTTATTTTAACTGATTAAGTTATTGGGCAGATTTATTTTGTATTTCATATTAAAGAAAGGAAACCTGGTGGCACAGTGGACTAAGTGCCAGACTGCTAACCAAAAGGTCTGTAGTTTGAACCCACCAGCCTCTCTGTGGGAGAAACACGTGGCAGTATATTTTCACAAAGATTTACAGCCTCAGAAACCCTTCGGAGTAGTTCAACTCTGTCCTACGGGTTACTGTGAGTTGGAATCAACTTGATGGCAGTGGGTTTGTATTAAAGAAAGATACACATGATATATCTACATTTTGAGGAATGTTCCTACATAGAACAAAATAATGTAGGCTATAAATATATTATAGCATATCTATGTGTATCCTAGTGTGGTGCTGTAGGATCAGCACTGGACTGCAAACCACAAAATTGGCAGTTCAAACCCTCCAGCTGCTCCTTAGAAACCCTATACAGGGTCGGAACTGACTTGATAGCACTTAACAACAACAATAATATGTGTATATTTAAGAAAGCATCTTTTCATCATAAATGTCTTAGCTTACTATATGGGTCATTTTGCAGTAAGCATGCCATTTTTTTTTTAAGTAGGGTATATAATATTGTGGGCCTTTAAGGCATTATATGTAATATAATATAATAAAGCTGCTACTATAATTATTGATACTCAGTAAATGCAATGAATGGTATGCACTGAAAACTGGATCTACCAAGTTTTTAATCAAGATGTAATCTGGTTAATTTTGTCTTCCCTTCAAAGTGTTAGTGATGTCATTTTAAAGAGCATTATTTTTTCGAGTAACACCTCTATCTGTGGAGTTCATAATTTACTTCTTCCACCAATTAAGTATCTTCCATATAAAAATTCCATTGAAATGCCTTTAGACGGAGTCTTTTTTTTTTTTTCTTTTCAGTATCAGTTCATTTTCCTTGGTTCTTCAGTTTCCATTTATCTTCTAGTATCTGTCCCTGAGATATTTGCTATAATGTATATCCATCAGTCAAGTCCATCTGTATAGCTTCCTTCCCAAAATTCATCATAGTTTTCAGATATTTATGACAAGCCAGTTATCCATCTACACAATTCTATAAAATCTTTAGCATTCCTAAAACCTTACCTCATGCTGCAAATTGATCAGAAATTCGTTTTAAGTATCCCTAGAGTTTCCTGTAAAAAGTTTTCTCAAAATTACTAAATGTTTTGCTTTTATAACTCAGAATTTAGTTTTTAACTGAACTTTGAAATTGTTTGAAAGTATGTATTATAACCACCAACTTTCTCACTTACTTGTACTTTTTCCATTTGCAACACAAATATTACTTTGTCATACCTAAGAAATATTTAATTTTATGAAGCCTCCTCTCTCCTGTACAAACTGCCAGTGTTTATTTCTTAGATTATTATTTTATGGACTGTCATCTGTGTTAACTGGTAAAACTTTGGTAAGTCCTGGTGTGGTGCTATAGGATAAATCCTGGACTGCTAACCACATGGTAGACATTTCAAACCTACCATCTGTTCCTTGGAAACTCTATCTGGTTGGCTATGAGTCAGAGAGTACTCAGTGGCACTTAACAACAACAACAACAATCCCTGAGCATTTAATGCTGTGTTCTGTTTTCAGAATTATAAGTTAAGTTCTTTCAGTACATCCCCCTCCTTGAATATGGCAAGAGTTTCAAGCATGGGACTCCTAGGAAATCTTATCTATGAAACTTCTCCAATCATTCATACCACTTGCTTTGATTTTTAGAGAATAGTGTATTAAATCCATCTTACTTATTTTTCCTTTCTCACATCAGTGTCTACTTTCTACATGCCCCAAAACGCCCATGCACCTGCTTGAGACACAAGGTAGCTACACCTCTGTGTAAGTGGAGAAAGCCCTTGACAATTTACAGAGGAGCATTAACTAGGTAACACATTCAGTTCTGCTGGCACCAGTGAACAAAAGCACAGAATTTGGGAGCTTTTGTGCAGATCAGGAAACATCATCTAGATGTGATAAATGATGTGCCTATTGTCACAAAATAATCTACAGGCAGAGTCAGAACCAAAACCTAGAGATCTTGACATCTAGTCTATGCTCTCTCTCTCTCTATTAGACCACAGTCTGTGTGTTGTTTAGAAACAATAAAGAAAACGAACACTTTGTCGATTCCTTCAAAGTACTACGCTTGCTCCCTTCAACCACTTGTGTATCAGTCCAGCTTTTATATATAAAGACACTTTCTGAGTCCTTCCACTTGTTGTCACATTTGCACATCTGTGCTTTGAGACATTTCCCAACCCTAACACTATTGTCTTGTAGCATTTTACTGGTTTCCTTTAGTTACTTTTCATACTTACTAGCCTTTCTTTCTTAGCGAACAGATTTGAAATTATTTCTGTTTGATTAATTTTATAAGTTCTGAATGTGTTGATTACTATGTGGCACACATCTGCTGAATTTTAAATTGTTTGTTTTTAGATACTGTTTCATTGCTTTCTACCTTCACTAAATACTTCCAATAGAGCATACCAATTGAGGTTTACGATGTGTATTCCAACATCTCAGTACTTCTATTTAGCACAACTCTTCCTGCTAAGTCAATGCAATCCTGTTCCTTATCAAACTCAAAAGTAAGGTGAAAACTCACCATGTCTTGATTGCTTATAATGGCTATCAGGTGAAACTAATTCTTGCACCATATCAACATTTTCCTAATTTATGTCTGAGCCAAAAGAGCTCACTGGTTGAAACCCAAAGAAACCAGTTCACAAAATGTCATCTTTCTCTCTCTTTCTTTCTCAGTTATTTAGGAAATAGAAATTTCTTTACCTCATTTAGAAACTTAATAGACTAGGGTTAAGAACAGTTACACATCTGTTGGTGTATTTTATGACAGATTCTGATTTCTACATGTGAAATGTACAGAGCTGGTTGTGAATAGCAGTTTGACTGTGTGATGCTTGCTGGACCCTCATGATGCAATGTTATAATGCCATCTGTTAGTCTTTTCATGGAGTGTATACACTGACCACTTGCTCTATAGGTGTATTTTTCAATGCAGACTTTATAGATCCTGGTTCCTGTGTAATTAAAGGGGTAGTCTGTGTATCCACTTTAGCTCCATTATCTGTATATAACTCTGAATGTTAAAGTTAAGCTTGCTTTGTTTTTACAGGAACACATGTCAAATACCCAGTAACTTAGGTTATCCTCTCTAATAATCTGTGGCATAGTAAATGCTGGTAATGGGGCATTCAAACATAAATACATTTCAGAGATCCTTAAAGAACAAAATATTTTAGAAAAACATCAGCTTCCATTGGTTATTATAACAGATGTTCCCTTGTGTCCTTGTGAGGGGTCTGGTTGCATCCTTAGATGGGAAGTTACATCAAAGTGTGAGCCATTACAGCCCAAGGAATAGTTTCTAATGGTTTCACTGTCATATAAGTGCTCCAGAGCATATCCAGTTAATGTGTAAGCATGCTTATCAAAATACTGTCGATGAGAGCCAAAGCAGTTTGGAGAGACTGCAGGATGGTCTCCTGCTGTCTGATGAGGAGATATATCCGAATGTAGATAATCTTTAGCTAGGATCAAACTGGATTTTGAAACGCGATCCGAATTGGGGCTACTTATCCGAGACAGTGCAGTGGGGCTGTTGTCATAGTCATTCTCATGAGGGCTCAGCATCTTTCCCTCTCTCTGCTGGATGTGGTCACATGGTGAAGTACTGGCAAGAGCCGATCCATGGCAGACCTCACCTGCCGGCTGGGGCTGTTGGTAGTTTGCAAAACAAAGTGAGTGTTTCTTCCCAGTTCCATTGATGGAAGCCAGTTGGTCTGGGGGTGGTTTCCTTAGCTGCAATCTGTTCTCTTCTTCTTTAATCATTTGCTGGGTGGCTCTTATCAGAGTTTCAATTTTACTAGGTTCATGTGGGCTACTATACGGCTCAGTACGATACTGGTCACCTGATTCGCTGGCAGATCCAGGATCTGGAGAACTGACCACACTGTCTTCATCCCAATGACCTCGCCCTAGAAATCAGAAAAAGTAAGTGGTCTCATCAAAAAAAACAAAAAACATAAGGAATAGAAGCAAATACTGTTACATGATGATGCATAGAAGGGATTGTAATCATCGCAATGAAACAAAATATGATGGGATGGGTACAAAACCCACGTTCCCCCTTGTAAACTATCATTCAATTCACAATAAAAGTTTTTTTGTTTTTTTTTTTAAAAAGGGAGATCTCAAAACACTTAAATCTTGTATGTTTAATACATGCACTAATATTTGAAGCAGACCGAGCTATACTGGAATTCATATTTCTTTGTGGCTTTTAAGTACAGATGAAATTTATCATAACTTTATCAGAAGGTTAACCTTGTTTGTGTGTTTGTAAATGCCAATAAGCATAATGGTAAAATGTGTGTACTTCTCCATGTATGCGTATCATTGAATCATTTATACAAAAAATAAAACAAGAAAGCTTAGAATTTGGCTTATATTTTCTAGAGCAGTGTAATGTTCAAATGATGCTTTAAAAAATACAATGAAGCATTGGGTTTCAAGGGTACAATGAAGATACCGGCTAGACTTATTCTCTCAATTCAAAATGTGTATCTTAAGTAGAATTACAATAAATCTCTAAGGTTTGGGGTTTTTTAGGGTATTTGAGGGCTAGTTGTGTTATTTTGGGTATTTGAGGGTATTGAGGATTTATCCCAATCAAAAAATAGATATTATTTCCTCAGATCTAAAGGTAAAAATCTCAGTTACACAGATATCATATAGAATTTAGGTGTCTTAGATTTCTTCTGAAATGTGGTGAAGAATAAATAAGAACTTAAAATTTTAGTCACACCTTGTTCTGAACAAAGGAAAGAGATCTAATTTTGATCCAAATATATTCCATGAACTAGATTATTCTCAAAAGAGTCTGAAGTCAATATAAAAAGAGAGGAGAGAGGCAGGAAGGGCCAGGCAAAAGCTGTAAACTGCTTAATGCAGCAGAGAAGCCCTGGATCACACTATCCATTGCTTTCCTTGTCCCTCTTCTTCTTATTTTATTTCTAATATTTCCTTTCAGACTGTGTAGGTTAAACCAGGATTTTCACTTCACTGCATTCTTTGGCAAGCAATTGCCCTTTGCCCTAGGTTTCCATTGCCAGTCTACCAAACTAGCAAAGCTAAAAGTAAAAGCAGAAAATAAAAGCAAGGACAGAAATAAATCAAAAATCATTCATAAAACATGGACTCTCTTTGGATAGATATTTGAAGTCAGGACAGAAGACATTAAGGTGGGGACAACAATGTCGCCTCTACAAGACACCCAAAAAGAGTATTATCATGACTAATATGAATGTCACTGACTCTTAATGAAAAGGACTTTCAAAGATTTGCCTGAACTGAACCTTGGAATGAATGGAATGGACTCCGTAATGTATTTTAAAATGAGCACAAAAAAACATCACTAACATCAACAGCATTATCTATAACTCCCATTTCCATGTGTTTTTAAAAAGTCATATGATAATTCCAAGGTGAAAATCTCAGTAAGTTCTACACACAATGATGGGGGAGAGAGGGCTACTGGCATTTACTGCCTAGGAGGCTAGAAAGTTTAACCAGCCTGTGAGCTGAATAACAGTCTGTAAAGCAAAGACCGCTATTAAGTGCCCTCAAGTCCGTTCTGACTCATGGTGACCCACTATAGGGTTTCTGAGGAGTGACGGGTGAATTTGAACCACTAAGCTTGCAGTTCAAATGATCTTGCAGTCTACTACATTATCCCACAGTGCCACAGCAGGACTCCAAAATCTAGCACTTTCCCAAATGTCAGTAGTGCCTGACATTTAGCACCTATAAATGGATGAAGTCTACATATCAAGTCTACATTTGAAGCATGAGATTATAGACCAAAAAAATACAAGAAAAATTTAAATGTGCACATACTATAAATTCAAAAGATTCTTAATTAATTAAAACTTAGTTAATTCTTAATTAATTCAAAACTTTTTTATTATTAAAATGGGGATGATTTTACTTGCCTCACAAAAAGAAATGTGTGTTTGGCAAACATACATTTCTTTTTGAGAAGCAAGTAAAAATTAACAAAACCAACACACTTAAACAAATGAATTTGGTTTTTAAAACCCCTTCGGTGAGAATTTCTGTTTTGTAAATTCAAAAGAGAAAGCCATTAGGGTCAGTCATAATGTGTCATAACTAGAGTGTTCTAATAAAAGTGCTCGGGTGCCTAGTAAAATGTATTCATGAGTGATTCCAGCTGCTTACCGTGGATCCTGTGGACTGAGGTGATGTGAGGCATGCTGTTTTCATAGGCGTCTCTGCTTTCTGGGGAGGCCTTGGTCAGGGGCAAGGCTGCACGAGAGCCCCACCAAGGCTCCCTCCCGGTCTGTGGCGTTCCCAGGAAGTACCTGCCTGCCTCGCACCGGCCTCCCTCACAGGCCTGGGTGTGGAAATGCCTCTCCTCCACCAGCCTAGTATGGTCAAGTGCAAAACCATAGCAGAGAGAGTTTCGGTCGGAGAACTGTCTGTAGGCACATGATGTGTCGTGCTGAGAGCCGGGCCTGTCCACGGGGTCCAGGAGCTGTGGAGAGGCTGTGTCTGTCAAGGGACTTCCGCCCCACTGGCTGTCATGATCAGATTCAGATCTCTCCGTGTGAAATCCTGAATACTAAAACAGAGACATTGGAAAGAGTGTGTTTCAATATAATACCACAGCCTGCAAGCACCTCTAAAGTCTTATAAGCACGAAGACCAAAATAAGACTCATTCTAGGACCACTCTGACCAATCTTGAGTTGTTGTTGTTGTTGTTAAGTGTCGTTGAATCAGTTCCAACCCATAGCAACCCTGTACAGGTTTTCTGAGGCTGTAAATCTTTACAGGAACAGAAAGCCTCATCTTTCTCCTATGGAGCAGCTGTAGTTTCTAACTGCTGACCTTAAGGTTCACAGCCCAATTCATAACCACTACGCTACCAGAGCTCCTATAATCTTGAGTTGTTGTTGTTGTTGTTGTTGTTGTTGTTAAGTGCCATAGAGTTGGTTCCGACCCATAGCGACCCTGTACAGGGTTTCCAAGGGTGTAAATCTTTACGGGAGTAGAAAGTCTCATCTTTCTCCCACAGAGCGGCTGTTAGTTTCAAACTGCTGACCTTAAGGTTCGCAGCCCAAATCGTAATCACTACGCTACCAAAGCTCCTTATAATCTTGAGTTAGAATCACTTAATTAGTATGGTGCCTCAAAAGAAAATCTTTTTGGCTGCTAAAGGAAGAGATAACATATGATCCAGCAATTCCACTCCTAGGTTTCTTGTTCTAACCATATCCATCTGTGTCTACTCTCCATTGCCATCAAGACAATTCTGACTTATAGCAACCCTATAGGACAGCATAGAACTGGTCCATAACTTTCTGAAGCTGTAAATAGAACTGAAAGGAGAAATGCAAGCAGATACTTATATACAAGCAGTCTGGGCAACTTAGCTTCAAACAGTTCATTCACTGTTCACAATAGCTAAAAGATGAAAATTGTCTAAATATCCATCATGATACAACCTTGCTTGCTGAAAGTGAAGAAGACTTAAAATATTTACTGATGAAGATCAAAGAGCACAGACTTCAGGTATGGATTACATCTCAATGTAAAGAAAACAAAAATCCTCACCCACTGGACCAATAAGCAACACTTATCAATGGAGAAAAGATTGAAGTTGTCAAGGACTTCATTCTTCTTGGATCGACTATCAACACTCATGAAAGCAGTAGTCAAGAAATCAAATGACATATTACATTAGGCAAATCTGCTGCACAATACCTTTTTAAAGTGTTGAAGAGCAAAGATGTCAGCTTGAAGACTAAGGTATGCCTGACCCAAGTCATGGTATTTTCAGTATCCTCATATGCATGCAAAAGCTGGACAGTGAGTAAGGAAGATAATAGAAGAATTGATACTTTTGAGTTATGGTGTTGGAGGAGAATATTGAAAGTGCCATAGACTGCCAAAAGAACCAACAGATCTGTATTGGAAGAAGTGCAGCCAGAGTGCTCCTTGGAGGCCAGGATGTCCAAACTTCGTCTCTCATACTTCGGACATATTGTCAGGAGGGACCAGTCACTGGAGAAGGATATCATGTTTGGTAGAGTGGAGGGTCAGAGAAAA
The DNA here is from genome assembly GCF_000296735.1 of Chrysochloris asiatica. Classification (NCBI taxonomy): domain Eukaryota; kingdom Metazoa; phylum Chordata; class Mammalia; order Afrosoricida; family Chrysochloridae; genus Chrysochloris; species Chrysochloris asiatica. The sequence continues at coordinate 4,202,478 of NW_006408602.1, read as the reverse complement.
AGAGGAAGACCCCCAATGAGATGGATTGGCAAGGTGACAGCATCGATGGGCTCAAGAGTGGCAACAACAGTGAAGTTGGACCAGGCTCGGGCAGTGTTTCATTCTGCTGTCATATGGTCACTATGAGTTGGTACCAACTCGATGGTAGCTAACAACAACATATGAGTGGCTATGCAAAATGTGATATATACATACATTGGAGTATTACTCATCCATAATGAGAGATGAAGTCTTGGTACGTGCTGCAATATGGATAAATATCATGCTGAGTTAAATAAATTAGTCACAAAGAGACTAATATTGTATGCTCTTATTTATATGAAATACCTAGAATAGGAAAGTATATAAATAACGAAGCTTATTAGTGGTTATCAGGGAATGGAAGGAGGGAAGCAGAAAGGAAGATTCAATGCTTAGGGAACATGGAGCCTCTGTTAAAGGTGATGGGAAAAAAATGGGAAAGGAAAAAGGTAATGGTTGAACAACATGATGAATGTAATTAATGTCTCTGAAATGTACATAAGAAAAATGTTGAAATGGCAGATGTTTTGTTTTATATATATTTACCACAATAAAAATAATAATAACAAGCATTAACTGATGGTCTATGCAGTTACATAATAACAAGCATTAACTGACAGTCTACTAACAATATGCAGGTGGCAGATCCAAGATTGAACCCCAAGTTCTTCATCACTACCTAAATGAGAAAGGCACCCCGGTGATGCAGTGGATGAAAAATTGGGCTGCTATCCAAAAGATTGATGGTTGGAAACCTCCAGCCATTCTGTAAGAGAAAGATGAAGCAGTCTGCTTCCATAAAGATTTACAGCCTTAGAAACCCTATGGACCAATTCTATTCTGTCTCTTGGTTTCTTGTTTTAACCATATCCATCTACATCTGCTCTCTGCAGTGGGTCACTGAGTCAGAACCGTCTCGATGGCAGTAGAGAGATATGGTTAAAGCACGAGACCAAGAGAGATCAATATTTCACTTCTGATTACTTTCCACTTTAAGGAACAAAAAGGTTTGAGGTACCAATATGCAGAACCTTAACTCTTCACACTAGACAACTGTTAACTGAGGGCTATGCCGGTACATGGTAGAAGATTCAAAAAAGCTTACCAAATTCAATTGCGACATAATTTCCAAAAAGTCTTGTCCCTGTAACCTGAACCCTGGTGGTACAATGGGTGAAGATTTAGGCTGAAAACAGAAAAATTGTCCGTTGGAACCCACTAGCTTCTCCACTGGAGAAAGATGAGGCAACCTGATTCCATGAGGATTTATTTACACCTCCAGAAATGGTATGGGGCAGTTCTACTCTGTCCTCTAGGGTCACTGTGTGTTAGGATCAACTTGACAGCAGTGGGTTTGGGTTTTCATTTGTTTTTATTCATACCAGTAGGCTGTACTTTTTGCTTTCTAAAGTAAAACTTAAAGTATGCATTATTGCTGCTAAGAGCCATCTCATAGCAACCCTGTGTAGCAGGGGGCGAACATCTGGCCCAGAAGCCGTATAAGGCTCTCAAAATCATTTGGTATGGCCCTGCTAAGGTAACCAGAGTTCCAGCCATAACACTAGGGGTGAGTTCATTAAATGTTTACCTATATATAACAGACTAATTTTTAAGTTGGTAATCTTGTACGGCCCGTGAATAGATGTAATAAAGTTTGGCAGAAAAAAAAGGTTCCCCATCCCTACAATATAGAGTTTCTGAGGAGCAGCTAGTGGATTTGAACTGCCACTCTGCCGTTCAAACCGACCTTGTGGTTGGGTGCTCACCCTTCAGCACCACACCAGGACTCCTTAAATATGATAGGATCATCAAAACCCAACAAGCTGCAGCAGTGCTGTAGAATCATGTTGCTCACAGAGCATTTGTCTAGTTGAAGTGCTTGACAGAGCACTCATTATGAAGTGAGTCTCACTAACCACTAAGATTATTAATATAATAATGCCCACCAGTGTTTGGTTGCCAAGTGTTGAGCACAATTCTTGGTTCTTTATAGAGATTACCTGCTACGATAATAATAGATGCCATTTACTGACAGTGCACCACATGCTGAAGAGGTGCTAACCAGCAGTGTGTATGCATTATGGTATTTAGTCCTCACAACTCTAGACAGAGCATCAATCTCTATTTTATAGATGAGCAAACTACATCCCTGAGAATTCTAATAAATCACCATGGTCAACCCACAATCTATCCGGTCTCAAAGCCTGAGCTCAAACCATGATTTCACACTTAAGGAAAAAATACTGGTTAAGGAAGAGAGAAGAGAAAAGAATCAAATATTAGAGTTATTTTGCAGAGAACTGGCAAAATCTGTTTTACAGTTCAGAAACCAAAATATAAGTCCATTTTTACATTTTTTCCTTTTTTTATTATCTAGAAGAAAGAGAAGTGTTTGTATTGTAGAGAGAAGAGGGGAAATCCCTAGTCTTCACTATTCTTCCCTTGTCATATGCTGGCTGAACAAATTTCACCCATAATGAGACCTTCCCAGGACAAGGCAAACTCTTCCCATCACCCTGCACAGGAGGAATTCTGGTTCTTCTCTCTTCAGTGCAAAGAGGCAGCTCAGTCTAGCAGGGGTTTCATGGAACCAGAAAGATGAGGTATAGAGGTTTATCTGGGGAACTTCAATGGTATGCTAATAAACGTAGCATGCTCAGTACAAAGTTCTATTCAAATTCCATGTTCAAGATTCTTCCATTCCCCTTTCTGATTATTACTTTAGATGATGTACATGTGAACTATCAACATATTCCATCAAGAAAAAAAAAAATTTAAATCCAGCTTCTCTCCCTGGCAGATTATTTTGAGCTCAGTTCCCTATATCAAACTTCTCACACCACACTATCAGCTTTTGTTCCCAATGGACAGCAGCCTCTCTCTCTAGAAAACATCACTTTCACCAAAGCAAGGGGTGAACACCCACTACCTTTACTCTGGCTGGGATCACATTGCTATACATTTGCCTTTGGCAGGACCATGCATGAGCTTGCCTAGGAGAATCTAAGATCACCAGTGCTATTCTAAGCTAGGAGTTGCCCAGACTGCTTGTTTTTATAAAAGTATAAACCAGGTCTATTTCTGAAGTACTCCAGTCAAGACTTTTGAGCCCTGTTGAGAGGGGGAAAAGCTTTCCTTGAGTGTATATGGGAAAGTGCTATTGGCGCAACAAAGAACATTCTCTGTCCTTCACTCACAAAGAAAATTCAACACAAGGCAACCCTGACATACATGAGACACACATTTCAAGAGCACCCAGAAGAAGAATTTCAAAGCTCAGTCTCTTGTCAATAATCAAGAAACTACAACAGCCATTATACTGCCCTAAGATAGTCAAGTAAGCAGAATTGGGTTGTTCAGTTAGACCAAGAGCTCACAATGCCTTAATGGTATGGAAGAAAAGTCTTTGTTTTTCAAGAGGAAGACTTGTAAATTTGCATCAAGTGTATTATCAAAACGCTGACTCACATTCATCCCTTTAAAAGGAACTATGGTCTGAGTCCTGGTGTGGTGCTGTGGGCTAATGCATCAGACTGCAAAGTTGTTTGAACTGCAAGGTCAGTGGTTCAAGCTCATCAGCTGCTCCTTGGAAACCCTATACAGGGTCACTATGGGTCAGAATCAACACGACAGGACTTAACAACAGGATCGGACATTGTTTCATTCTGCTGTACATAGGGTCGCTATGAGTCGGTTCCGACTCAATGGCACCTGACAACAACAACATGGGTCAGAATCGACTCGACAGCACTTAACAACAACAACATGGTATGAGTGGGAACCGATTCTAAAGCACTTAACAACAACAATACTACACTTAAACTCAGCTGATGTCACTACAACCCCACTATTAGATCTGAAACATTTCAGGTGTTCATGAAATATTTGAGGAAGAATATAGGGTAGGAAAGGAAGAAGGCAGCCAGCCAATTCATGGTGTAACGAATGACTAAAAGTATTACCTATGATTAACAATTAAACTATATGTGTGATCTTGGGCAAATGATTTAATGCATTTTGACTCATCAAGAAAATAGCCATAATAACACATTCCCTACCAAAGACTGAATAAGAGATGGGGACACTAAATGGAAGAAGCCCCCACCGAGGACAGGGAGCTAAAGAATTTGTTTCAAAGTCCTGCTACTAATTCTGAGCGTGACCTTGGGCAAATTCCTTCATCTGTATCATGACATATTAGACTAGATTAGTCTCTAACTTTTCTTTTAGCTCTATATTATACAGCAATCATTTAACATCCTTTCTAGTATTGAAATCCATGATTCCTATGTCTGTCCCTATATTTCATTTAAAGATAATTATTTAGAATTGTAAGTAAAGTCCAAGAATTGTTACTATAATGGTTATAAGAAGAAAGTTATTATGTAAGCTACAATTTAACAATAATGCCAATTTTATCCTAAGTGTTCTATCAAGATATACATTTTATAGTGATTACACAATGTTCATTGGTCAACAAATTACTACATTCTAGGTACGTCTGAACAAGGAGGATAATGGCAGCTATTTGAATCTGCATCTCTTCACACAAGCTCAAAAAAAAATTATACATTTACCAAGGAGCACAAAAGAATCACACATGACCTATGCTATCAGTATTATAAGACAGAGAATATAACAAACTTTAAATTACCAACAAGTAAAAATATAAACAAAAAGTATAATCACTGTTGCTATTGGGCTATCGATGCAGTAAGCAGGATGAGGAGAAGTTAAAGAGAACCTCTGGAGTCTGTGTGCTGACAACCAAGGAGCAGGCTTGCAGGGTATACCCTTTGGTTTGCTGATGACGCATGGAGGGAATTGTAACCATGGCAATGAAATGATATATGATAGGATGAATGTAAAGCTAATGTTCTCCCATGTAAACTATCACATAATTCATAATAAAACATTGAGAAAAAAAAAGAGAGAGAGAAGGCCCCTGGAAGAAAAAGATAAGGGTATAGAGACACAAACACTGATCGGCCACAAGCAACCTAAAAAGAAAAAGTAAAATACTAAATTCCAAAACAAAAACACAAGTCAGTATGCAGTGGTTCACCATACTAACTATAGGAAAGGAACTCAAAGATGGCCAGAATCCAAAGTGGCAACCTCAGAGAACCACAACTTCTAGAAGAGAAAACTATCAGTAGAGAATGGGTTATATCCCCTCAGAAACACTGCACTGAAAGAAATAAAGGAAGAGGGGAAATTAAAGGTCTTGTGGAAGTAAAACAATTCCGGCCAATCTTATCACTACACTCCTTACCACTATCATTATCCATTTTTAAAAAAACCTCTATTTACAAAGCTGACAGAAAAGGCCATTCTTGAATTAGTAACTCAGTCCATGGAATGAATGCAAAGGAAGAGGAAAAAATTTAAACAAACCCCATGTAAGCTCCTGTAAGAAAAACGTAACAATAGAAACAAAAACAGCTAAGCTAATAAAAATGCTCACGAAATAACTAACCATTAAACAAAATAAAATTGTAAAACAATACTCGTAACTAAGTACCTTCAACAAGCATTTGGAGATACATGTATACACACCACACACACACATATTCATATACATGGAATCTAAAATTTTAAAACTAAGAAATGGACCAAGAAAAACAACAAATTTGGAAAAATGTGATAGTTTAAATACTGACTAAACTCAAAGAAAATGAATAATTGAGGAATAACTACAAGTTGCCAAAAGGACAATCATTTTGATGAAAATTTAATAAGAGAAATTAAAGAAGATAGGAAAACATCTGAGAAACCTGAGATAAATTGTTTTAAATTTAGAGAGAACGTGGTTGAAAGAAGATAAGCAGAAAAGTTTCTATATATGCATAATTCAAGTCCTAAAGAAGAAAAATAAAACAATTTAAAATTAAAACCACAATCCAAGAAACTTTTCAGAAATAAGAAAATCTTAAATCAACCTTCACAAGAAAGAAATGTTCTGAAATGTTCAATTTTAAGATATAACCTAATAAAACACTTATCTTAAAGATAAAAACCAACCAAACAACAACAACAACAAAAAACACCCTTAGGATTTCCCAGGCAAAAATATCAATTATTAGTGAGAAAAAAAGTATATGGTATCAGATTTCTAAAGTTCCAAACATGCAAGAAATCAGACAATACTGTATCTTGTTTCCTTCTCAAGGAATCTAATAGAGGATGAGGTTCAGTCAACCTAGAGATTATTAGGGAACCTTCAACCAAAGAATGAATGATGAACATTTAATATACTTAATTGTAAAACTAAGACTAAAACAAAGGAAGAGGCATGAATGAAAGAATAGTATGTAAGTGCAATATATTCTAATAAAAAAAGATGCAACTTTAAAACTGAAATAAGAGACAGGGAAAACAAGAATAATATCATTGACTGTTGTATAGACATGGTGGCAGCCAAAAGAAATTATTTAACATTAGCTGAACAGAGAGTGAAAGGTTGCATAAAAAATAAAGGGGGTTAGGAACACTCTAAAAGGAATAAATATAAGGATAACAAACAAATCTTCCTAAATACTAAAAATTTAAATAAGAATGAGGCTTGTGCTTCCAGAAAGAAAGAGTAGATGTATTTTTTCCTATTCTTCCTACTAAACGCAAATAACCTAATAGAACGTCTAAACTTAAAAATATAATAACTAAAATTAAAATCTCAGTGATAAGCTTAACAGAGGAATGGAGTGGCCAGAGGAAATAATCATTGGCCTTGAAAACAGATGACAAATTATACAATCTGAATGACAAGGAGAAAATAGACTGGAAGGAAAAAGAACACATTCAGGGACCATGGGACGATAACAAAAGATTCAACCTTGTGTCACTGGTTCCCCAAGACAGAGAAGAAAAAGGGCAGGGCTGAATAAGTACCCAAAGAAATTATAACTGAAAATTTCCCAAATTTTACAAAAGACATAAACCTACAGTTTCAAGAAGTTGAAAAAACCTCAAACAGGGTAAACCTAAAGAAAGTCACAGACATAAAACAATCAAACTTATGTAAAATAATATCAAAGCAAATAAAAAATACTGAATGCAGAAAGAAATTATCTATAGGAAAAATGTGAATAACAGATGATTTCTTATCAAAATCCATGGAAGCCAGAAACATGGCAAAATAGACTATCAGACTCAACAACAATATCCTGCAGAAATGAAGAAATCGAGACATTCTCAGGTGAAGGAAAATTGTCACAGGCAAGCTTATCTTAAAATAATGGCTAAAATATATTATCTAAACAGCAAAGTTGCAATAAAATAAGGAGTCTTAGAATATCAAGAATTCAGAAAGAATACCATAAGTAAAGATATGAATAAATAAAACAGATTCTCCTTCTTCTATACTTTTAAGATTATACTTGATGTTTAAAGTAAAAATTTTAACACTGTGATTCTAAATTTCTGTGGAAGAAAAAACTAATATAATTATATTACAATTTAAAAGATAATATTTTAAAAATTTTAAATTATATTTTAAAAGATTAAAAATATGTAAAGATAGATTAGATATCTACACTTCATTTGGACTGGGGAAATGATATCAGTAGACTATGGTTAAGTTATACATTATATACTACCCAGAGAAACCACTAAAATATATGCAAAGAAGCATATTCAGAAGCAATATAACTAAAGCAAAAAGAAATCCTAAACTGTGTTCAAGTTGTCCACAGGAAGACAATAAAAAGAAGTAAGAAAGAAAAACAAAACAGAGAAGAAGCAGGAAACAACAAAGTAAAACAGCCTTAAACCCCAAAATACCATACCACTAAGAATTTCCAAGTCATTTTTAATGGCCAAAATTGCTCTGATCTGAGAACCAGGCAGATAGTACAAAACTTAAAAAAATAAAAAGAAAACTGCAAAATAATACCCATCATGAATACAGAGAAAAACCAACCAAAAAAAACCTTAATAAGACAGCAAAGAAATTCCACAATACGTAAAATGAAGCATATCATAACCAAGTGGCATTTATTCCAGGGATGAAAGATGGTTCAATTCAAAAATCAATCAATTTAATCAATTATAATAGCAGGCTAAAGAAAGAAGGTCACATGACCAAATCAATCAATCCAGAAAAGGCATTTGACAAAATTTAATACCCATTGAAGATCAAAGCTCTCAGAAAGCATAGAGGAGAATTTTCTCAAGCTGATTAAAAAAACAAACAAACAAACAAAAAACCCTACTAAAAAACTGCATAGTGGTAAGGAAATGAATACTTTCTTTCCCAAGATCAGGAACAAGGCAAAGATGTCCATTCTCATCATTCTTATTCACCATACTGCTGAAGTTCTATCCAGCTCAATAAGTCAAGAAAAGGAATTACAAGGCATATAAAAATAAGAAAGGAAGAAAAATGAACCATCCCTATTTGCAAATTATATGACTGTTTACTTATAAACCTACAAAAGACAAATAAACAAACTCATAGAGCTAATAAGTGAGTTCAGCAGGATCACAAGATAAAAACTAGACATAAGATTCATTGCTTTTGTTGCTGTTAGGTGCCATCATCGAGTCTTTATGCACAACAGAACAAACACTGCTTAGTCATGCACAATTCACACAATTGTTACACTTAGGCCAGTTGTTGCAACCACTGTGCCAATCCATCTCCTTGAGGGTCTTCCTCTTTTTTGCTGACCCTCCCTTTACCAAGCATAATGTCCTTCTCTGTGGACTAATTCAAAGTACGAGAGACAACGTTTCACCAAACTGACTTCTAAGAAGCATTCTGGCTGTACTTCTTCCAACACAGATTTGTCTGTTCTTTTGACAATCCATGGTACTATTAATGTTCTTCTTCTGTGGTCTTTCTTATTTATTGTCCAACTTTCACATGCAGATGTTGTTGTTGTTGTTGTTAAGTGCCATCGAGTCGGGTCCGACCCATAGTGACCCTGTACAGATGAGGCTACTGAAAAACCATGGCTTGGGTCAGGATCACCTTAGTCCTCAAACTGACATCTTTGCTCTTGAACACTAAAGAGGTCTTGTGCAGCAGATTTACCTAATGCAATATGTGATTTGTCTTTTGATTTCTTGACTGCTGCTTCTATGAGACTTGATAGTGGATCCAAGCAAAATGAAGTCTTTCACAAGTTCAATCTTTTTTCCATTTATCACGATGCTATGTATTGGTCCAGTAGCAAGGATTTTTGCTTTCTTTACAATGAGGTGTGACCCATACTGAAGATTGGTCTTTGATCTTCATCAGTATTTCAGGTCCTTTTCACTTTCAGCAAACAAAGTTATACATCTGCATATCACAGGCTGTTAATGATTTTTCCTCCAATCCTGATGACATGTTCTTCTTCATATAACCAAGCTTCTCAGATTAGTTACTCAGCATACAGATTGAATAAATATGGTGAACAAATACAACCCTGGAACATACCCTTCTTGATTTTAAACCATTCAGTGCTCACTTGTTCTGTTCAAATACTAGCCTCTTGGTCTATGTACAGCTTTTTCATGAGCATAATTAAGTTCTGGAATACTCATTCTCCATAATGTTGTCCATTGCTTGTCATGATCCACACAGTTAAAACCTTTTGCATAGTCAATAAAGCACAGAAAAATATCTTTCTGGTACATCAGCAGTGATATCCCTTATTCCGTGTCCTCTTCTGAATCCAGCTTGAGCCTCTGACAGTTCCCTGTCAATGTACTTCTGTAGCTGTTTTATAACTGTCTTGAGCAAAATTTTACTTGCATGTGATATTAATTATATTGTACAATGATTTCTGCATTCTGTTGGGATGCCTCTCTTTGAATGGACACAAATATGGATCTCTTCCCGTCAGTTGGCCAGGTAGCTGTCTTCCAAACTTCTTGACTCAGATGTAGGAGTGCTTCCAGTGCTGCATTAGTTGTTGAAATTTTTCAATTTCTATTCTATCAATACCTGGAGCCTTGTTATTTTCCAGTACTTTCAATGCACCTTGGACTTCTTCCTCCAATACCACTGACTCTTGATTACATGCAACTCTGAAAATGATTGAATATCAATCATTTCCTTTTGGTACACTGACTGTGTATTCTTTTTATCCTTTCTGCATCATCCAATATTTTGCCCTTGTTGTTGTTGTTGTTGTTATGTGCCATGGAGTTGGTTCCAACTCATAGTGACCCTGTACAGGGTTTCTGAGGCTGTAAATCTTTACGGGAGCAGAAAGCCTCATCTTTCTCCCGCGGAGCAGCTGGTAGTTTCAAACTGCTGACCTTGCAGTTCGCAGCCCGATTCGTAACCACTACGTTACCAGAGCTCCTTACTACGCTACCAGAGCTCCTTATTTTGCCCTTAGAATTTTTCAATATTGAAAGTTGAGGCTTGAGTTTTTTCTTCAATTCTTTCAGCTTGACAAATGCTTTTGGTAGTCTAACTCCAGGTCTTTGCACAGTTCATTATAATAGTTGACTTTGGCTTCTTCTCAAGCTGCCCTTGGAAATTTTCTCTTCAGCTTTTTTATCTCTTCATTTCTTCTTTAGCATCTCTAGACTGCAGAGCAAGTTTCAGTGTTTCTTCTGACATCCATTTTGGTTTTATCCTTCATTTTTGTCTTCTTACTGACCTTTGGCTTTCTTCCTGTATGGTGTTCTTAATGTCATACCACAACTCTCTGGTCTTCAGTGATTAGTGTCCTACTCTATAAATCTGTTCTTGAGATAACCTCTAAATTTAGGTGGAGTATGTTCAAGGTCATATTTTGGCTCTCATGGACCTGTTTCAATTTTCTTCAACTTCAGCCTAAACTTACATATGAGCAATTGATGGTCTGTTCCACAGTCTGTCCATGGTTTTGTTTGGGCTGATAATATGGAGTTATTTTACTATCTCTTCCCACAGATGTAGCCAGTTTAATATCTGTGTATGCAATCTGATGAGGTCCATGCCTTTTATGTTGCTTTAAAAAGATATTTTCAATGAATTAAGTCATTGGTCTTGCAAAATTCTATCATGCAATCTCCAGCATCATTTCTATCACCATGGTCATATTTTCCAACTACTGATCCTTCCTCTTTGTTTCCAACCTTTGCATTCCAATCACCAGTAATTATCAATACATCTTGATTCCATGTTTGATCAATTTCAGACTGAAGAACTTGGTAGAATTCTTAAATTTCATTATCACTAGCTATAGTGGTTGGTGTATACATTTGAATAATAGTGGTATTAACTGGCCTTCATTTTAGGCATATGAGTATTATCCCAGCAGATAGCATTATACTTTAAGATAGATTTTGAAATGATCTTTTTGATGATGAATGTGATGCCACTGCAGTTCTATGCAATAATAATAATGGATAGGTGGATATTGAAATTAAAAATGCAATGCCATTTAAAATTATAGAGTAAAGGTAACAAAGTAAAATACTATTATATGCATAATCTTACACTAACAGTATTGACAATAATCTATAAGTGGATACAGAGGTAGAAATGTAAGCTTAACAAAATGGGAAGAAGAATGAGGCCATCCCCACAAATATATACAGTTTGACAAAGAATATTTCTACATATGTATTTGTATGTGTTGCAAATGTAGCCATAAATATTATATAGAATACAGAAGAAAAGTTATGAAAATTTCTTCGTCATAACCAAATACCTTGGGGGCTCAGGACCATAGTCTTGGGCAATATCAAGGTCAATTGGTACAACACAGTCCACAAAGAAAATGTTCTACATCCTACTTTGGTGAATAGTGACTAAAATCCTAAAAACTTGAAAGTGGTCATGTAGAGCACAACTATTGGTCTTCCCCAGTCCAGAGTAAAGAAGAGTGAAGAAAATCAAAGACACACAGAAACAGTCAAAAGGACTAATGGACCACACAAACTTCAGCCTCCATATCCCTGAGACCATAAGAATTAGATGGTACCTAACTACCACTACTGAATACTCTAAAAGGGATCGTCATATCAGAAGGTCTAGGATAGAGTGGGAGAAAAATGTGGAACAAAACTCAAAATAAAAAATAATATAAAGACTTATTGGATAGAGATCAGTAGAACCCCCAAGACTTAATCACCCTTCAGGCCTGGAAATAAACTCACCCACAACTCAATTTTCAGTCAAACAACAGACAGTACTCTAAAGTAAACAATAATACTAGGGAGGTATGCAAACCTTAAAACAATCTACCATTTAAAATCCAGAGAGCAGAATTTGTCCAAAGACAAAATTCAGAAGGCAGGAAGGGTTAGGAAAGAAGAAGAAATGGAAACGGAAGTTACTGGGAGGAAGTCGGATGGGTGATACTACATTATGGCGACTGTAATCCATGACATGAAGCAAAATATGTCTGAACTGTGGAACGGAACTGACTTGCTCTGCAAATCTTCAACCAATTCACACACACACACACACACACACAAAATTAAATTAATTCTGAGGTGCAAATCTAATCAAAACATGTCCAGGATTTCTATGTTGAAAACTACAAAATGATGACATAAGAAATTGTTAAGTGCTGTCGAGTAGGTTCTGACCCATAGAGACCCCATAGAAGTTTTCCAAGGAGCAACTGGTAAGCTTGAACCACCAACCTTGCAGTTCAAACTGATTTTGCAGTCTAGTGCATTAACCCACAGTGCCACACCAGGACTCCTGATGTAAGAAATTAGAAAGTATTTAAATAAGTGAAGAGGCACACACCATGCTCATGGATTATAAGACTCACATAGAAAAGATGTCAATTCTCTCCAACTTGGCATGCCAACTTAATACAATTCCTATCAAATTCCAGCAACATTTTCTATAGATACAGACAAGGTTATTCTAACATTTATACAGAAGGGGAAAAGAGCAACTTTGAAAAAGAAAAATAAAGTGGGAGACTACTCAATTTTAAGATTTACTATAGTTATCAAACTATATGAAATTGGTCAAGGAATAGATACACAGATCAATAGGACAGAACAGAGAACCCAGAAATAGACCCACACAAATACACCCAACATGTAAAAGCAATTCAACGAAGAAAACAATTACCTTTTCAACAAATGTTGCTGGTGCAAATTGGGACATTCATAGGCAAAACAAAAGCAAAAGTTAAAAAAAAAAAAAACAGAAATACCTCAACATAAGCCTCACACCTTACACAAAAAATCAACTCAAATGGATCATGGACTTAAATGCAAAACATAAAACTATACAATATTAAAACATAACAAGAAAATCTTCAAAATTTAGGGCTAAATAAAGAGTTCCTATACTGGACACCAGAAGCATAATCTATAAAAGAGAAACTTTATCAACTGGACTTCAGCAAAACTGAAGACCTTTTCTTACAAAAGACCCTGTTAAGAGGATAAAATCTAGAGATAGGGAAAAATTATTTGCAAGCATATGTCCAACAAATGACTAGTATCTACAACATATAAAGAATTCTCAAAACTTTTAAAGGAATGAGAGTAGAGACATGATGAAATATTTTACTGAAGAGGATAGAAGATGGATGAAAAATGATCAAATATAGAGGTATTCAACATTAGCCACTAGGGATATGCAACCACAGTGAACTATCACAACACACCCTTCAGACTGGCCAAAAATAAAAGAGTGACAAAACCAAATGTTGGCAAGGATGCAGAGAGCCTGGATAACTCACATGCTGCTGGAGGGCATGTAAAATGACAGAGCCATTCTGAAAAATAGCTTAGTAGTTTCTTAAAACACTAATTGTATAGCGAATACACAACTCTGGACATTTATCTGAGAGAAATAAAAATATGTTCCCACAAATACCAGTTAACAAATGTCTACAATAGCTTTATTTGTAATAAGTAAATATCGGGAAAATGGATATATTTGAGTTATGGTGCTAGAGAAGAATATAAAAAGTACTGTGGACCAATGAGAACAATATACAATCACTCATCCTAAGATTTATTTTTATATTTATTGATTGTAGTGATGTAGGATAAGCACCGGGCTGCAAACTGCAAGGTCAGCAGTTTCAACCCACCAACTGCTCCTAGGAAACCCTATTCAGGGTCGCTATGAGTTGGAACTGACTTAACAGCACTTAACCACAAACAATAACACTATTTTCAAGACAGTGTGCCAGGTGATACGAGAAATAGAGTCTTACTTTCAAGGTGTTCACATTAGAATATGAATAATGCACAGACCATAAGATGACAATAATACTTTGCCATCTAATTAATAAATAATGAGAATAACTCTGTATAGACTAGACTGGCTAAGTGTACTGTGTTTTTTATACACGTCTCAGAAATATTTAGTATTGGATTAAAAAACTTCAATTTTTTTTTTTTTTTTTTAAGAAATTAAGCTTAATTACATATAGCTACCAAAGAGTTAAAGGAGCTCTGGTAGCGTAGTGGTTACGAATCAGGCTGCAAACCTTAAGGTCAGCAGTTTGAAACTATCAGCTGTTCCGTGGGAGAAAGATGAGGCTTTCTGTTCCCGTAAAGATTTACAGCCTCAGAAACCCTGTGCAGGGTCGCTATGAGTCGGAACCAACTCCACGGTACTTAACAACAACAACAGCCAAAGAGTTAAGACTTTGAAAATGTCAGGAAAATTTAGACAAAACATTTTTAACGGAAAACGGCCAATCTTAAGGCACATTCCAGAGGTTAGGATGATTTCACAAGACGAACTTTGTACAAGTCAGAAAGTGGCAAAAGACCCAAATAGAGAGGGGAAAATTATATAATACAGGACTTCAAATGAGTGTGAGTCAATACTGGTTCCTTTAACACCACAAATTATTTAGAGGGTTGGGGGAAGGAACTGTGATTACTGATTAAGAGGCAATTTACTATATGATTAGAATATAAGAATTTAAACCCAGAATAACTGTAAGAGTTACCATCGTCAAATACTTGGTGTGTGCTTGTAATTATTCCAAGATTCCACAGATAGCATTTTATTAAATGCTAACAACAACTTTATCATTGATTCCCTTTTACAGATGCAACATATGAGGCTTGAAAGAAATTTTGCCCAAGGCCACATGATGATGACGTTCCAGAGGAGAGATTGAATTTCCACTACCCTATGCCACGGAGTCCTGGTGTGGAGCTGTGGGTTAATGTGCTGGACTACAAGGTCACTTTGAACTGTAAGCTTGATGGTTCAAGCTTAGCAGCTGTTCCTGGAAACCCTATATAGGGTCACTTTGGGTCGGAACCGACTCGACAGCACTTAACAACATACCAAGCTCACCAGCCATTTCTCGGAAACCAAAGGCAATGAAAGTGTCTTAGCCTTTAAAGCCCCCAAGTATATTTTAACAAAGTGAGCTTTCTCAAAACTCTACACCTCCAGAAAACCATCTCTGCACACTCTCAGATGATGTCATCTCATCACTGAAGGTGTCTTATGCCACAATCACATTCACAGGTATTCTCCTTTTGATAACAGCCATTGGGCTCATTCCTGTTTCAACAGCACATTCCAGGCAGGTGTTCTGCATTCATCTGAATGTGGCAGCAACAACCCAGCTCAGGAAAAATGCCAGATGTTCCAACAATAGATGCTACAGTTATCTATTTTTATTCTGGCAGCTCATTGAGGTTTTTGTCATTTTTTGCTGCAAAATATATAAAGAGATCCTCTTATGGTAAAGTCCTGTTTTCCATGAAAAACTTTCACTCTATCAGGCATGAGCAGCTTTCCTCTTGATTTGTGTCTGAACCATGAGAAAAAAACATCACAGATGCAGACTGCATTGTACTAAGAACATATGCATGCTTTTAAATCACTTTTATCTTACTTTTTACTAATGTAACCCTGAAACATAAAATATGTTCTTTTTTTTCATTCACTGTTATGGGAAGAACAGATGGTGAAAGGGTTAGATTAAAGTAATACAGCATGTCTATTAAAATAACCCCCATTGCTGGGGATGCTTCCCTCAAACAGGAGTCGTGTTTACTATAAAGAACGGCTTTCCTTACACATGCTGGAAATTGTTGGGAGTTTTCTCAAGAATAAACATAAGGATAAGAGAAAATTTAATGTCTTAATCAAATGCATTTTTAAAAGACAATAATACAAGTTATTTTGTTAATCTGAGAGCTTGACTGAAACCATGTGCTTGTGATAATGTCGCTGAACAGCAGTTAAATGATAAAGTACATTTCTAAATTGGAACTTTTTCGTTTTATAACTAACTGAAACTGCAAAGAAGATGTCAAATAGAAATTATTTTCTACATTTTTACACTCCTACTAGTAGTAGAGCCCTGGTGTGGCAATGTAGGATAAGCACTGGACTGCTAATCTCATTTCCTGCAAGGTCAGCAGTTCAAACCCACCAGCTGCTCTTGAAAACCCTGTAGAGGGTCACGATGAGTTAGAACCACCTAAATGGTATACAGCAAGAACTCGTAGTAGATAGAAATGTTTACCCTGTTTCTTACTTTTCATCTTAATAATAAATATTGAGAACAATTCTGTATGGACTATACATTGAGAAAGTCTAATAGGATTTCTATACGACTCTCAAAAATATTTAGCATTGGAAAAAATGCTAATGAGCTGTTATGAAATTAAGCTTAATTATCACTCCCAAAGATGAAGCCTTTGAAAGCTTCAAGAAAAATTAAAGAAAGTGTGCTGAAGGGAAAAATATCAATCTTGAGTCACATTCCAGAGTTTAGAATGATTTCACAAGGGGAAATGAGAAGTAAATATCTATAGTAAAAATAATTAGAAATAAAATACAGAGTCAAACTTCAATTATTAAAAATTTTAAATCATTTGGCTTTTCTTTTTTCTTTTTGGATAATGGTAAATTATCAGCTTCCCAAAATCCAATTTTAAGAATGTGTTCAGAAAATTTTCACTCATTAGTTTTATGATGTGATCCATTTATAATCTTTTATTTATTGTGATACTATTTTTAGCTTTAATCCACATTTTAGTTATGTTTGCCTCTTTAAAAATTCTGGTGAGAAACTTTTCATACCTGTAAATTCCCTGATATATTTTATAAAGTTTGTTGTTTTTTTAACATGTTTCAAATGTGGTTTGAAATGTTATAGGCCTTCTCTTAATCCACCCCCCACAGTTACAAAAATGTTCCTGAGATTTGCTTCAGTCATTTTTCTCACAGGAAGTAACCATAGTCCACACATCTCATTAGCTGTCAGGGGACTATGCAGCTGGAAGGAAATCAGCACTCCGGACCAAGGGCCAGGTTTCTTACATGAAATTCTGTAAGGAATCTCCTGTAGGGATCCATATGCAGAAAGCTGTTCCCAAACCATGAAATTCACAACCATGTTGTTGTTGTTGTTTGCCATCGAGTCGGTTCTGACTCATAGCAACCCTGTATAGGTTTCCAAGAGCAGCTAGAGGGTTTGAACTGTCAATCCTGTGTTTACTAGTCCAGTGCTCATCTTACAGTGCCAAGTATCACACCAGGCTGCATATGGAGACAGCTATTCGCAAACCACAAAATCTATAACCACACCCTTTTGTAAATCCAAAGGCTAAATTATAAAGACATTTTCATCCTGCTAAAGATTTCAAATAGGTAATAGCAAACATAGAATGAATAGTTAATTAAGCCCTTTGTGTCATGGTGTCCACAGATGTAAATAATCAATAGGGCAACTTGCATAGGTAATATACCAAAACAACTCTAGCTCACTGGGTAAATCCTGAGTGTCCAGGACCAGTAGCACTAATTTTAATGGTAATCCTCTTTCACAATGGGTTTAGGCATGAGCCAGAACCACTTCGATCCTTTCACTGTTGCTCTGACTTACTCTGATTTTCTGCATATAAATGGCAGATTAGATGGACTTGAATTAGACGGGTACTACTGGTACCACCTGCTCCAACCCCTGTATTACAGCTTTGTCTGATCTTCCCCTGGTTTATTCTGGGTACAGACAGAAGACAGGCTGCCCAAGCTGCTCTTGGCAGTGTGCTAGGTCTGTGGATTCAGTCATTTCCCTCTGCTCTTCTCTTTTGTTCAGCTGAAGAGCAGGATCAAAACTTCCAGCCTTCACTTCCATTAAGGGAGAATCAAAGGTTTCCAATTAAATTTAGCAAAGCTGCTTTACCTGATATCCAATTCCTTTTCTGATATCAACTCTTCCTCAGATCCAGAACATCTTATTTCATTAAGTGAAGACATATCTAATGTTATACCTTAGAGCCATGAATCTATGACTAGGCACTACCTCCAGCATTTGACCAAAATAATTTCCAATCCAGAAAAAGCCATGATCAGAAAACCTCCTTGGATCAATCAAAAGAATTCTCACCCAAATCATTGCATTTAAGTATCTAGAAAGGCACTTACACATTCTAACTTACAGTAAAAGCATAACTACTACCTTTTTCTCTAGATTATAAGAATCTTAAAGACAATAATGGCACTATTCACTTTCATATTCACTCCTAATTCAAGGCCTTGGAAAAATGCTTTGTACTAAATACATAATTATAATTGTACTAAATATACATATATATATATATATATTTGTTGTTGTTGTTGTTATGTGCCATCGAGTTGGTACTGACCCATAGTGACCTTATGCACAGCAGAACAAAACACTGTCAGATACTGGGTCAACCTCACTATTGTTGCCACGCTTGAGTCCATCTATTGGGTTTCTGAGGAACAGCTGCTGAACTTCAACCGTCGACCTTGTGATTCAAACCAACTATGCAGACCAGCGCATTAACC
>NW_006408602.1:4181832-4183438 GCF_000296735.1 Chrysochloris asiatica | reverse complement strand
GCTGAACTTGCAGTTCGCAGTCCGATTCATAACCACTGCGCTACAAGAGTCGCTCTCTCGCTCTCTCTCTCTCTCTGTCTCTCTCTCTCTCTCTCTCTGTATTTATGTATATATATATGCTCGCTCTCTCTCTGTATTTATGTATATATATATGCATAGTGGCTCCATTCAATAAGTACTGGACTACGAACCCTGGTTTGAGCCTACCAGCCACTCCATGGGAGAACGATGAAGCTTCCTGCTCACTGAGAAACTTAAAGTCTGGGAAACCACATGCAGGATCACTATGAGCAAGAACCAACTTCACAGCACTTAACAACTACCTATGTTCTTAAGTGGCACTGTGAATTAATGCGCTGGACTGCAAAGTCAGTTTGATCCACAAGGTCAGCAGTTCAAGCTCACCAGCCACTCCTTGGAAGCCCATTAGGGTCACTATGGGTTGGAACCGACTCAACAGCACTTAACAACAATAATATTATTAAGTGCCGTGGCGTCAGTTCTGATCCATAGAGACCCTGAATAGGGTTTCCAAGGCTAGAAACTGGTTTTGGTTTTAGTAGCCACATATGTGGTCACCATGGTCTTTTTAAAACCTAGATACGCATAACAGTTATGTAATTAATGTGATTACATATATGTGTTTGTATACATACACATAAGGAACCCTGGTAGCATAGTAGATTACAAGCTGGGCTGCTAACCTCAAGGTAAGCAGTTCGAATCTATCAGTCACTCCACAGGAGAAAGACTAGGCTTTCTGCTCCTGTAAATATTTACAGCCTTGGAAACCCTATACAGGGTCACAATGAATGGAAACTGACTCAGTGGCACACGTCTACCACCATACATACACGTATATAATATGGAATAAATATCCAGTAAATCTTAAACACTTTAAAAAAAAAAAAAAAACTTCAGACAGTTTCATTAAAAAAAATGTCATTCAAACATATTTCTATTAATGGGCTGAGGGAGTCAGTGATACAAGGAAACAACTCAAAATCCCATCCTCCAATAGTACCCATCTAATTGAAAAAGAGTCAGATACATTGTTGTTGTTGTTAGGTGCCATCAAGTCAGTATCAACTCATAGACCCTATGCACAACTGAATGAAGCACTTCCCAGTCCTGGGTCAACTTCACAATTGTTGCTACACCTGAGCCCATTGCTGCCACCACAAATCAATCTCTTTGGGGTCTTCCTCTTTTTCTCTGACCCTCCACCTTACCAAACATGATATCCTTTTCCAGGGACTAGTTCCTCCTGATAATATGTCTGAAGCATGAGAGATGAAGTTTGGCCATCCTGGCTTTCAAGGAGCTGTACTTCTTTCAGCATTGATTTGTTTGTTCTTTGGCAGTCCATTGGACTTTTAATATTCTCTGCCAAAACCATAACTCAAGTGCATCAACTCTTCTATGGTCTTCTTTATTCACTGTCCAACTTTTGCATGCACATGAGGTTATTGAAAATACCATGGATTCGATCAGGTACACCTTAGACCTCAAACTGACATCTTTGCTCTTTAACACTTTAAAGAGGTCTTGTGCAGCAGATTTGCCTAATACAATACATCACTTAATTTCTTGACTACTGCTTCCA
>NW_006408602.1:4179076-4180932 GCF_000296735.1 Chrysochloris asiatica | reverse complement strand
ATGAAAATAATATTCAACCACTAAAAATTATTACATGAATCTTACTTTACAGACATATTTTATTGAGTAAATTCACTTGGATTTATAGAATATTAAGAGAAAATATACATTAGAAAAGAGTGTGATCCCATTTTTGTCAATTTCAAGTGTGAATGTTTACATACAATAGGATGTCTGCCTGTATATTCACCACAACGGTTATCTCTAAGTTCCAAATAACAAAAAAACCCACTGCCTTCTAGTCAACTGAGACTCATAGTGACCATACAGAATGTTTCCAAGAGTGTAAATCTTTACAGGAGTAGACAACCTCATCTTTCTCTCAAGGAGCCGCTTGTGGGTTTGAACCACTGACCTTGCAGGTAACAGCCTACTGTACAGTGACACCAGGGCTCCTTTGTCTCTAGGTTAGGGGTCAACAAACTACCGGCTATGGGTCAAATTCAACTGGACAACTGCTTTTGTAAATACATTATTATTGGAACACAGCCACACCATTCTCTTGTCCATGGCTACTTTCAAAGCCAGAAATATTGCTTGATCAAGTACCAGAACTTGGACTTCAAAATATAAACAATAAGGAGCCTCTGTAGGTTTTTAGGCCAGGTGGGGGACTATTGTGCCACCAAGTTAGTTCCAACTCATAGTAACCCTATATACAACAGAATGAAACCCTGCTTGTTCCTACACCATCTTTACAATTGTTCTTATGTTTAAACCCATTGTTTTAACCACTGTATCAATCCATCTCATTCAGGGTCTTCCTCTATTTCATTGACCCTCTACTTTACCAAGCAGAATGTCCTTCTCTAGGGACTAGTCCCTCTTGATAATATGTTCAAAATACACTGGATAAATTCTCACCATTGGTGCTTGTTAGGAACATGCTGGCAATACTTTTTCTGAGATAGGTTTGTTCCTTCTTCTGGTAGTCAAAATTCAATATTCTTCACCAACGCCATTATCCAAATGCATCAAATACTCTTGAACCTTCTGTACTTACTGTCCAGCTTTCACATGCATATTGTTGTTGTTGTTAGGTGCCATGCAGTCAGTACCAACCCACAGCAACCTTATGCACAGCAGAACGAAACACTGCCCGATACTGGGCAAACCTCACTACTGTTGCCATGCTTGAGTCCATCAATGCCACTACTTGTCTAATCCTTCTCATTGAAGGTCGTCATCTTTTTCTCTGACCCTCCACCTTACCAAACATGATCTCCTTCTCCAGCGACTGCTCCCTCCTGACAATATGTCCCAACTATCCTGGCCTCCAATGAGCACTCTGGCTGCACTTCTTCCAACACAGATCTGTTTGTTCTTTTGACAATCCATGACACTTTCAATATTCTCCTCCAACACCATACTCAAAAGTATCAATTCTTCTACAGTCTTCCTTACTCACTGTCCAGCTTTCGCATGCATGTGAGGTTATTGAAAATACCACAGCTTGGGTCATGCTCACCTTATTCCTCAAGCTGACATCTTTGCTCTTCAACATTTTAAAAAGGTCTTGTGCTTCTGATTTGCCTAATGCAATACGTCTTGTGCATCATATTTGCCTAATGTTTGATTTCCTGACTGCTGCTTCTGTGAGTGTTGATAGTTGATCCAAGAAGAACGAAGTCCTTAACAACTTCAATCTTTTTCTCTGTTGATAAGAATGTTGTTTATTGGTCCAATGGTAAGGGGTTTTGTTTTCTTTACATTGAGATGTAATCCATACCAAAGGTTGTGCTCTTTGATCTTCATCAGTAAATGTTTTAAGTCCTCTTCATTTTCAGCAAGCAAGGTTGTATCATCTGCATATCACAGGTTGTTAATGAGTCTTCCTCCAATCCTGATGCCACGTT
>NW_006408602.1:4150460-4176931 GCF_000296735.1 Chrysochloris asiatica | reverse complement strand
AATTTTCAGTGGATGTTTACAGCTGTTTCTCTTCATTTTGAGTTGTGCCCCATCAGCAAATGAAGGTCCCATGAGCTTTATTCCATTTGTGTCATCACGGTCAACTCTACTTTGAGGAGGCAGCTCTTCCCCAGGTGCATTTTGAGTGTCTTCCAACACGAAGGGCTCATTTTCTGGAACTATATTCTGCTATTCATAAGGTTTCAGTGACTAAATATTCAGAAGTAGTTTGTCACTCTTTCTTCCTATTCTGTCTTTGTCTGGAAGCTCATCTGAAACCTGTCCACCATGGGTGACCCTGCTGGTATTTTAAATACCGGTGGCATAGCTTTCAGAATCACAGCAACTCACAAGCCATCACAGTACGACAAACTGACAGACGAGTGGTGGCACATGCATATTAGGTGATTAAAAATACCATGACTTATGTGAGGCACACCTTAGTCTTCAGTGTGACATCTTTACTTCTTAACAGTAAAAAGATTTTTTGCAACAGATTTTCCCAATGTAGTCCATTGCTTGATTTCTTGAATGCTGCTTCCATGGGCATTGATTGTGCATCCAAAGAAAATTAAATCCTTGACAACTTCCATCTTTTCTCTAATTATCATGGTTGTTTGTTGGTCCTGTTGTGAGGAGTTTTGTTTTCTGTATGTTGAGGTGTAATCCATACTGAAAGCTATAGGCTTTAATCTTATCTTCATCAGTAAGTACTTCAAGTCCTCTTCACTTTCAGTAAGCAAGGATAGGGGGCGGGCAGCATGATGAAACTCAGAAAGCTCACTCTGGCAGGAATGATCAGAGGTCAAAAGCACAGTAAGGAGGCTAATGAAGCAGTGTAAGTGTGATGTTTTGTTTTAGTTAGCCTGGAGCCAGACAAAGGCAGTGAGAATGAGGTATAAGAAGAACCAAAGGTCAATAAACATTATGAGGAAATATGATCCTCACACAAAGCCTTCTGTGTCCAGGAGATGAGAAGCAAAATCAAACCAAATAAACAAAACAATATAGAGACTTTTTCCTTTTCGATAGAGGAAATTTACTCCACATGGAGCATAACGCAGGGTTATGTAGTCCTAGGAGTTCCTAAATGGTGCACACAGTTAAGTGCTCAAATACTAGCCAAAAGGTCTGGGTTCAAACCCACTCATAGGTGCTGCATGATAAAGGACTGATGAACTGCTTCCCAAAGGCCACAGCCTTGAAAATGCTATGAAGCAGTTAGTCTCTACAGGTATGAGATCACAACGAGTCAAAGCCAATTCAACAACAGCTAAAAAGAACAAAGGTACAATCCAATGTGTGTATGTGTTGTTGTTGTTGTTGTTAAGTGCCGTCGAGTCGGTTCCGACCCATAGCGACCCTGTACAGGGTTTCCGAGGGTGTAAATCTTTACGGGAGTAGAAAGCCTCATCTTTCTCCCGCGGAGCATCTGGCAGTTTCGAACTGCTGACCTTAAGGTTCGCAGCCCGATTCGTAACCACTACGTGTATGTGTATATATGTATAAATGCACATAAAAGTCAACTCCAACTCATGAAATCCTCATACACAACAAAATTAAATTTTACCCAGTCTGCACCATAATCATGGTTATTGGTATATTTGGATTCATTGTTGCAGCCATTGTGTCAATTCACCTCCTTGAAGGATTCCCTCATCTTCACTGGCCCTCTACTTTATCAGGCCTAATCTTAATGTCCTTCTCTATAGATAGATAGATACAAAGATGGAGAGATGAGATATATACATATAGATGTTGTTGTTGTTGTTAAGTGCCGTCAAGTTGGTTCTGACCCATAGTGACCTTGTATAGGGTTTCTAAGGAGATGCTGGTGAGTTTGAACTGCCGACCTTGTGGCTCAAACCAACTTTGCAGTCCAGCACATTGACCCACAGTGCCACACCAGGACTATTAAAGTTTACTATTAAAAGAATCTGTAGATTCTACCATAGCAATATAGATAGATATAGATAAATGAAGGAGTCCAGCTGGACTGCTAACCGTAAGATCAACAGTTCTAAACTACCAGTAGCTCCTTGAGAGAAGCTTCCATAAAGATTTACAGCCTTAGAAACCCTATAAAGGGTCATTATGAGTCATAACTGACTCCACAGCACACCACCCCACATGTATATATGATGTTGTTGTTGTTGTTTTTGCTGTTAAGTGCCATCCAGTTGATTACAACTCATACCGACCCCATATAGCATTTCTGAGGAGTGGCTAGTGGGTTTGAACTGTCAACTTTGAGGTTAGTATTCCAGTGTTCATCCTTTAGCGCCATACCAGGACTCTTTATACATATCTGTTGTTGTTGTTTAGTGCCGTGGAGTAAGTTCCAACTCATAGCAGCCCTGTATTGGGTTTCTGAAGTTTTAAATCTTCGCAAGAGCAGAAAGCTTCATCTTTCTCCTGAGGAGTGACTAACAGGCTCAAACCATGGACTTTGTGATTTGCAGTCCAGTGCTTATCATAGAGAGCCACTGTGCTCCATTTTAGTCAAGCTGCTAACCCTCACGGCTAGCAGTTTGAAACTACCAGTTCTGCAAGAGAAAGATTAGGCTTTCTGCTCCCATAAAGATTTACAGCCTTGGAAACCCTATATAGGATCACTATGAGTTGAAACCAACTCCACTGCACACTACCACCACCATTACACACACACACACACAGATACACACATACACATATGCACAAGAGCACATCAAAAAGTTCATGGAAAATTTCCATCATCTTTTCATTTCATTTACATAAAAATTTTTGAAGCATCTGTGAATATATATGTGTGTGTATATCTAAAGAATAATGGAGTCCTGGTGTGGCACTGTAGGATAAGCACTAGAATACTAACCACAAGGTCAGTGTTTCAAAGCCACCAGCAGCTTCTCAGAAACACTAAACAGGGTCAGAACCAACTGATGGTGCATAACCACAACCAAAGCAAAGAAGAATGAGAAGAATGATTTAGGAGAAATTATTTTGATTAAGGAACTAATTAATCCTTGGAACTAGGTTTAAGCCTATAAACAAATATGAAAGGCTGAAATGGAAAACAGAGACAAATGGCATGTCTTATGTTGCCACATTCACACAATCAAAACAGAAGAAGAAAGAGAACAAATATCAGCTGTCATATCCCTCCATTGTTGCACTAGATATGACAGTGGGAAATGAAGACTAGAAAGTCCACTTGGGAACTTTATGTGGATAGTTCTGTGCACCTAATGTGAACCAGAGAACATTTGGTCAAAGTTTACTATTAAAAGAATCTGTAGATTCTACCATAGTAATTACTCCTCAGTACTTAAGTGTTTGCTTTGTACAACAAGATTTTGTATTTGTGAAACCATCTGATATCTTTCACCTCTTTATGTAGATTATAAATTCTTATGAACAGAGTGGTTTCCTCTCTTGGAGTTTTTATATCTCTTCAGGTATCTAACAATGTATTCCCATAATTTTTCATGTGTTTATATATTAATTTATTTCATTAACATTTAGTGAGTAAATATCTGGAAGACACTATACTAAGTTTTGTCAGAGGCTATGAAAATTTAAAAGACACCTGGGTTTAGGTAAGATACCAGTGAGAGAGAATACAGGGAAGTCATTTGGTGCCCAATTTTAGGTAATCTGGAGGGCTGTGGCATGTCTCGAAGCACTGGTATGACCTTTTCAGGACAATATGGGAGGCAGGCAGACTGAAGTGGGTAGAAAATTAGGATGCCATTGCAATCCTCCAGTGTGAAAGAATCCCTAGGGCACAGCCAGTGGAGGAAGAAATGGAAATGGGTAGAGAAAGCAAAAGAGCACAAGTGAGAGTCTAGAAAGGCTACGTCTGAAAGCTGAGTAGCATCCGAGCCAGGCAGGGGTATATTAGCTATCATCCATGGATATATCCAAACCAACAGATAATGGCCCATAGTATGCTGGATACCATAGGTGCTCTACCTTCACTCCCACATCTGGGCCATTGCTGGAAAAGTAAATTAGCCGCCAGTTCACACCATCACCACAGCCCAACACCCCTGTTACTGCCACAACCACTACCACATACCTTTATCACATTATATAGTACACTGTGTTTATATTACCAGTTTACATTTCATGTAACTACTGAATCTATGAGCCCTCTGAGGCAAGGGCTATATCCTCAGCACTTACCACAAAAAGATCATCATGGTTGATAAAGTAGAGGATTGGTAAAAGTGAGGAGGGAGGATGTCAATGAGATAGATTGATACAGTAGCCAAACAATAGACTCAAACATAGCAACTATCATGAATATGGCTCAGGACTGGGCAACATCGCATTCTGCTATACATACAGTCACTATGAGTAAGAGCCAACTGGACAACAACTAACAACAATAATCATTCCTCTACTGCTTACTCCATCTACCCTCATGGCCTTTATGGGCTCATTCATAGGCTCATGCAATATCCACCAAAGACTTCTGGGTGCCTAGGATAATCTGGTTATCACGGGCAGTCTCCTGTTCTCATGAACCATAGAGTCCCCATCTACTGCCCTAAATTTTCTTCCTTTTACCTTCTCAATTTTGCTAAGTCTCATTCCACCTTCCTCATGTATGACACTTTTTCTCACTTATTGTTGTTATTGGCTTTTTCCTATTCACTAGTCTCCTGCTGCCATACTTATAAATCTAATGTCAGTCAATAAAGTCATCTGTTTAGCTTGTCTTTTGTGAGATTTACCATTACATGTTCACTATTGGGAATATATTTTAAGAGGCATACATCACTGTAAACTATAATGTTATAAGATAGTAAACATCCGTGAGAACATCACATCAAGATATCTTATCACTTGAGTATGCAGTGATAAGGTATATCTAATCACATGTACCTGGTTTATCTACCACAAATACCTATCTTACCATTACCAAAATCTTCGACTGTCATACTCCAAACAAGATAAATGTGAAGTTAAGTTCTTTTAGGTAGGTTACTGGAACTAAATACATTAGAAGGTCCTGGGCAGAATGGGGGACAATGTGGAACAAAACTCAAAATCATAAAAAAGACCAGGCTTACTGATCAAAAAGAGACTGGAGGAATCCAAGACTATGGACCTTAGTTACCACTGAAGTCTGGAACTGAACTTAGCCTTGCAGCTCAACTGACAGCCAAACAATAGACAGGTATATAGGGGAGACAACAACACTGGAGAGTTATGCAGACCATGGGCATGAAAAGGGCAACAGCTACCTAAGGATACAATTCAGAATAGATGGGAAAGAAGATGGAAGGGAGGAATTGAGATAGTCGATGTTATACTGAGGAGATTGCAATCGTTGAAACAAAACGTAGTATATGCTTTGTTGAATGTAAAACTGATGATCTACTCAGTAAACCTCCACTCAATTCACAATAAAAAGCTTTAAAAAAAGCTTGCAAGTGGCCATCCAAAGTGCAACTATTGGTCTTCCCTCATCTGGAACAAAGAGGAGTGAAGAAAATCAGAAATTCAAGGAAACAATTAGTCCAAAGAACTAATAGATCACATGGACTATAGCCTCCACTACCCTGGTGCCTGCCTACTAGAACTGAAGAGTAACAGCAGGGAGGAATGTACTCCTCAGCACATGTGACCGTATCCTAATTCTGTCCTACCTTCCCAACTTTAAAACTCAGCTTTCACAATTAGTGAACAACAGATATTTAACTGAATGCAAGGTTAGTAAAAGCCAAAGTACTAATTTGCAATACAGAGGTCTCACCTTACTGAGTGCAACGTTTTCTTTAAAAATATACTCAACGGCTCACTTACGAAGACAATTCAAGAAGCCCATAAAAGTTAGTCTAATAATCTCCTGATACATCTACAGGAGAGTGAGTTGTTGTTGTTGCTGTAAGTGCTGTCGAGTTGGTTCTGACTCATAGTGACCCTGTATAGAGTTTCCAAGCAGTGGCTGGTGTATTTGTGCTGCTGATCTTGTGGTTAGCAGTCCTACAGTACCACATCAGGACTCCACAGGAAAGGGAGATTCAACCTAAATTTATACATGGCCCAAAACCCACTGCCACTGAATCAATTACAACTCATTAGCAAGCCTATATAGGGGTTCCGAGACTCCAAATCTTTATAGGAACAGAGAACCTCAACTTTCTCTTGAGGAACAATTTGTAGTTTGAACCACTGACCTTGTGGTTAGCAGCCCAACGCCTAACCCACACCACCACAAGAGCTCCTTATTATACACGGCAAGGAAGCCAAAACAAGCCCGGAATATATAAGAATTTCTGGGAATACCACCTTATTTATTTGCAAGATGTATTAATGTTTGGATGCTGTTGTTACAGGTCAAGGATTATACTTCTTTAAATTACATGTGGTAAATGAAATAAAGACATGTCTAGGCTAGTAGTAATAAAAGTACTATGCATAAGTGAGAACTATGCTTGAGAATTTGGGGGCCCTTCTTTTTGATCCAACTAAAAAGTCAGACATTCAAATAGATAGTTTGGTGTGTTTTTAAAGGCAAAAGGGAGAGGTTTTACCTTTACCCAAAGGAAGCCAGATTTCTCGTAATGAAAATTAAGAGGGTTCTGTGGGATTATTTAAAGTAACTGATGTGGAATAAACATGCAAGTGTTACAGTGCGTTGGTAGCAAATAATCCAATACTTTCCGATTTCAGAAGCATACACCATCTTTGCGTGCTTTGGAAGTATATTGTACCTTGGTTACTACTGACTGGGGAAAAAAACCAGAGGGTAAAGTGGTGCAATAAAGCAGAATGGCACAAACTGTCTCTAATAAACATAACAAATATAAGCATGCCAACATGAGACTTCTAAAAGGAAACGCAGGAGGCAATTTATTCATGATTGACATTACTAAAACATGGTAAGATAACTCCCAACTGGTATTAGAGCATCCATGACTAGTTTCATAAAAATGGATGAAAAATACAGGAGCAATTGCTAGCAGATAAAGTCTAAAAAGTCTATAAACTCAGTATTTCTAACTCAACAGAATAATGGAAAAATATCATGCTATCTTCATGGGCATAAATCCTTTAAAATACAACTGCTATAAGGTAAGATTGCCACTCTATAGCAACACAGAAGATATGTGAAAATCTCTGGAAATTAATTATAATATTTCTTATAAAAATATTTCCAAAACTGTTTAAGCCAAGAGAATTCTATTTTGACCTCTCTTATCCAGAGTAACACATATAAGCACAAAGGTGACTGGATTACATGCACTGGTCATAATGTAATCAACTCTAAAATCATTTCTAAGAGGACCTGAAGGTCTATCTACTACAGCAGACAAAATGGGTGGTGGCATCAAATTACGATGTGTGCATGGCTTGCATGTTTAAATACAGATGTCTACATAATTCCAAAAAAAAATATTGCTTTTTGCCAATTGTCAGACATCTGTTAGAAGTTTCTAAATATGCCTAATAAATAACAGTCAGGACAAAGGGTCTAATAAATAATCTTGATGGAATCATCAAATCACCATTTTCATAACTAACAAGAGGCACAAGACATTACTGTGTGAGCTCAATTTTGCTTAGAAAACTGCCACTTGAAATTTCTTATGAAAATTTACATACTCAAAACATGTGAAAAAGAGACAGACTATTCCTGAATATTTATTCACTGAAAACCTTATGAATAGCAATATTCTGTTAGATAGCACCAGAATATTCGATACTGAAACATAATTAAGAATACCAGAATATTGTCAGATATAATGCCAATAGATGAGCCCCTCAGGTTGGAAGGCACTCAAAATATGACTGGGGAAGAGCTGCCTCTTCAAGGTAGAGTTGACCATCATGATGTGAATGGAATAAAATCTTAGGGGCCTTCTTTTCCTGATGGGGCACAATTCAAAGTGAAGAGAAATAGTTGTAAACATCCATTAATAATAGGAATGTGGAATGTGTATAGTATGAATCTAGAAAACATGGAAATTGTCAAAAAATGAAATCGACCAGATAAACATCAATATTCTAGGCATTAGTGAGCTGAATGGAATTGTACTGGACAATTTGAATCTGACAATCACAAGGTTTACTATGCCAGGAATGACAAATTGAAGAGGAATGATGTTGCATTCATCATCAAATAGAACATATCAAGATCTGTCTCCAAGTACAATGCTGTCTGTGATAGGATAATATCCATATGCCTACATGGAAGACCAGTTAATACCACTATTATTCAAATATATGCACCAACCACTAAAGCCAGTGATGAGGAAATTGAAGTAGTCTGTCAACTTCATCAGTAGGAAATTTATCAAACAGGCAATCAATATGTATTGATAATTACTAGCAATTGGAATGCAAAGGTTATAAACAAAGAAGAAGGGTTCGGTTATTGGAAAATATGTCCTTGATGATAGAAACTATGCTGGAGATGGCATGATAGAATTGTGCAAGACCAATGACTTTGCAAATACCTTTTTAAAACAACATAAAAGATGACTATACACATGGATCTCACCAGATGGAATACACAGAAATCAAACTGACAACACGTGAGAAAAGAGATGGTGGAAAGGTTCCATATCATAAGCCATAACAAGGGCAGTGGAACACTGTAGAACAGACTGTCAATTGCTCATATGCAAGTCCATGCTCAAGCTGAAGAAAATTAAAGCTACTCCACAAGAACAAAAATATGACCTTGAGGAGTTTTGGTGTGGTGCTGTAGGTTAATGCACTGGACAGTGAGGTTGGTTTGAACCACAAGGTCTACAGTTCAAGCTCACCAGCTGCTCCTTGGAAACCCTACACAGGGTCACTGTGGATGGAAACTAACTCAATGGCACTTAACAACAACAACATACTACAGCTGGATTTAGAGAACACCTAAGAACAGATTTAATGCATTAAACACTAAAGACCAAAGACCAGAATAGTTGTGGGATGACATCAAGAACACTATACAGGAAGAAAACAAAAGGTTATTAAGAAAAGGAAGAAGAAAAGACCAGAATGGATGTCAGAAAAGACTCTGAAACTTGCTCTCCAATGAAGAGATGCTAAAGCAAATGGAAGAAATGAGGAGGTAAATGAGCTGAATAGAAAATTTCAAAGGTCAGTTCAAGACAAAGTCAAATATTATAATGAAATGTGCAAAGGCCTGGAGTTACAAAACCAAAAGGGAAAAACACTCAGCATTCCTCAAGCTGAGGGAACTGAAGAAAAAATTCAAGCCTTGACTTGTGCTATTGAAGGATTTGGTCCTCTGGGTTAATGTGCTGAACTACAAAGTTGTATGAACCACAAGGTATGTGGTTCAAGCTCACCAGCCACTCCTCAGAAACCCTATACAGGGTCTCTATGGGTTGGAATTGACTTGACGGCATTTAACAACAAAACAACAACAAAAATGGGCAATATTATGTATGGACTTCTGGTGTGGTGCTGTAAGATCAGCATTGGGCTGAAAACCAAAAGGTCGGAAGTTCACACTCACCAGCTGCTCCTTGGAAACCCTCTAATGGGTCGTAATGAGTCAGAATGACTCAAAGCACTAACAACAATAACGAGCTAAAAGTTGAGCAAAGCAGAAAGTATCAAAAGAAGATGGAAGAAATACACAGTCACTGTACCAAAAGGAAATGGTTGATGTTCAACCGTTTCAAGAGGTAGCATATGATCAAGAGCCAATGATACTGAAATAAAAAGTCCAAGGTGCATTGAAGGCATTTGAAAAGAACAAACCTCTAGGAATTGATGGAATACACACTGAAATCTTTCAACAAACTGATGAAGCACTGGAGGCACTCACTTATCTATGCCAAGAATTTTAGAAGACAGATATCTGGCCAATTGACTGGACGAGATCCACATTTATGTCCTTTCCAAAGAGAGGTAACCCAATAGAATTCAGAAATCCTTGGACAAAATCATCAATAGCTCATGAAAGTAAAATTTTGCTAAATGTAATTCAAAAACAGCTGCAGCCATACATTGACAGAGAACTGACAGATCAAGCTGAATTCAGATGAGGATGTGCAACAAGGAGTATCACTGCTGACATCAGACGGATCGTGGCTGAAAACAGAGAATACCAGAAATATGTTTACCTGTGCTTTATTGAGTACTCAAACACTTTCGATTGTGTGGATCATGACAAGCTATGGACAACACTGTGGAGAATTCTGTAACACTTAGTTGTGCTCATGAAGAACCTGTACATAGATCAAGAGGCATTTGTTCAAACAGAACAAAAGAACACTGAATGGTTTTAAATTAAGAAGTGGTTGTGTTCTTTCACTATTAAGCATACTTATTCAATCTGTATGCTGAGCACATAATCATATAATGGATTATATGAAAAAGAACTTGGCATCGGGATTGGAGGGAGACTCATTAACAACCTGTGATATGCAGATGATACAACTTTGTTTGCTAAAAGCGGAGAGGACTTAGAATACTTATTGATGAAGATCAAAGACCGCAGCCTTTGGTATGGGTTGCACCTTAATGTAAAGAAAACAAAAATCCTCACCACTGGACCAATAAACAACATCCACATAAGTGGAGAAAAGATTGAAGTTGTCAAAAATTTCATTTTGCTCAGATCACCATCAGCACTCATGGAAGCAGCAGTCAAGAAATCAAATAACATATTGCATTAGGCAAATCTGCTGCACAAGACCTTTTAAAAGTGTTGAAGAGCAAAGATGTCAGTGTGAGGACTAAAGTGCACCTGACCCAAGCCATGGTATTCCTATAACCTCAAGTGAAAGTGAAAGTTGGACAGTGAATAAGCAAGATCACAGAAGAACTGACTCATTTGAGTTATGCTGTTGGAGGAGAATATTAAAAATACCATGGACTTCCAAAAGAACAAAGAAATCTGTATTAGAAGAAGTATAGTCAGATTGCTCCATGGAAGCCAGCATGGCCAGACTTTGTATCTTATACTTCAGACATTTTATCAAGAGGGACCAGTACCTGGAGAAGGACATCATGCTTGGTAAAGTGGAGAGTCGAAGAAAAAGAGAAAGACCACCAAAGAGATGGCTTGGCAGCAATCGACTCAAAATGTATTAACGATTGTGAGGTTAGCACAGGACCAGAGAGTGTTTCATTCTGTTGTACATAGGATTGCTATGAGTTGTTATCAATTTCATGACACCTAACAACAACAACAAAAAGCAAGTAGATGTGAAAATATGACATTTGTAAACTAATTTTAAATTGTTGTTGCTGTTGTTGTTATGTGTCATCTACTCTTTACAGGGCTTCCAGGGAACAGCTGGTGAGTTTGAACTGCTAACCTTACAATTCAAACTGACCTCGCAGTCCAGTGATTACCCTACAATTAAAAGTTTGATCAGTTAGTCACTAAAAAGGCACTTATTATGCATCTATATAATGCATAAAGGTAAAATCAATCCAAGTGTGTAATTGAACAAAAACAATAAAATATAATTTTAAAATATAACACATATCTATAATGATAAGGAGGAGTCCTGGTGTGGCTCTGTGGGCTAATGCCTCAGACTGCAAAGTCATTTGAACTGCAAGATCTATGGTTAAGCTCACCAGCTGCTCCCTGGAAACCCTATATACGGTCACTATGGGTCGGAATTGACTCGATGGCACTTAACAACAACAACATAATGTTAAGGGTGCAAGTTATCAATGATTTTTTTATTGTATCCATTCTTCCTTTTTGTATCCATTATGAATTAAAGTACATAACTTTAATTCAGACATTCATAAACTCACACCAGGACTATTAAAATTAGTTTCCTAAATACTTTAAGGAGCTATGGTAGTGCAGTGGGTTAGAGTTGGACTGCTAACCACAAAGTCAGCAGTTGAATCCACCACTCATTCTATGGAATAAAGATGGGGTTTTCTGGTATGGCACTGCAGGATAATCTCTGTACAACCAACCACAAGGTCAGCAGTACAAATCCACTAGAAGCTCCTCAGAAACCCTATGCCAAGTGGCTATAAGTCAGCACTGACTCAACAGTACTTAACTACAAAAGAACAACAAAGAGCTATAGTCTCAAAAACCCTATATAGGGTTGCACTGAGTCAGAACTGATATAATGGCACACAGTAGAAGCCTAAATGACTCTGATCATTCAAACCCATTTATTCTCTCATTACCTATTGTGGTGCCTTGAGTTTACTTGATATGGCTTTTCTATCCAAAGTCTTCTTAATTCCCACCAAGGGATTGGGTGGGACCTTAAAAATAAGGTATATAGGACTCTAAGGCTAGGATTATAGACCCCTGGTGTGGCACTATAGAATCAGCACTGCACTGCAAACCATAAGGTTGATAGTTCAAACTCACCAGCTTCTCCTCAGAAACCTATGACTCATAGATTTCTCCTCATGCTATGAGTCAAAACTAACTCAAAGAAGGAATAGTCATAAACATCACATAGAAAGCTTGTAAGTCCGTCTTCAGCCTATAGCTGATTGGAATACCTAAATTGGGGCTAGAAGTTGCCCAGTGAAGGAGGCTCCCTGTGGAGCCTTTGCATTGCATAAGACCATAGGTGGAATCCTGAACTCCATCCAGAATCTTTTGAGGTGGGAAATCTCCACTTGAACAGACAAGCAGACCAGCCTGGAGTGGCTAGAAGAACAGAAGATACTTCTTGAAAGAAAGACTGGCAGGAAAAATCAAAAACAATAATGGCAGTCTGACTGACTACTACGGGAACAAGCACGTTGTTCACCCAGGAGCCATCAAGGCAAGTGGTAGAGTCCCCTCAGGGCAAACCACCTTCCAAGACTAAGACTCAAGGGGAATACACAAAAAGGCATGTGGTTTGACTGGTGACCATGTTGGTCACCAATAAGGGGAAATGGGAGAAAAACAGCAATGAAGTTGTAAGCTAAGTCCAACCACATTCAATAGACTCCTGTAAACCCAGGTGGAGACCTGGTTGGCCAGCAGTATGGCAAGACCTGGGCCCAGAGACAGTGGCATGGCCACAGAGGATTAGAGTGGAGAGTGAAGCGTCCAGTTGATATGAAGTCAGGAAAGATGCACAAGAACACCCACACTTGCAGATAGTACCCACTTGACTTAGCTTCAATGGCTAGATGATCAGAATGCAACTAGAAGAAGAAAGAAGAGGTAAAAAAAAAAAAGTTATCAGATACAATTTGATGAACTTGACCTATACCTATGGACGTAGTAGCTCAAAAGAGGAAACAAATCTTTACAGCGAGGATCATTCCCAGCCCCTCGGTACACAGAGTTGACAGGGATGGGTAACTTAGACATTGGCTACCCAAAATGGGGGGGGGTGGGGGGAGCACAAAGGCAAGAAGTGACTGGCTTACAAGCTTTTGAGAGGGAGCCTAGTTCTAGAGGTGGGAGAAGGTAAAATCTCCAATTTGTCTGACATGCTGATGAAAAGAGATAGAATAAGATTCTTGTGGTACAATAGTGAATAATTGCTATCAGGACTGACTGTGAGGGTTGGAAACGTAAAGGTAAACATTTGGTAACAAAAGGAGTGGAGTGGCTGACTTTGCAGTCCAGGAGTAGAGGTCCCTGGGACCATCAAGGGAGAAGAGCGAAGTGTGAGACCCTACCCAGTAATGCCAGAGATGGAGGCAGACACGATGACATGGAGAGATGGAGTGGCTGGGGCCTCTAGACCCAGAGAGGGAGAGGGTCTGTGTGCTGTCGACTGGGGGCAGGCTTGCAGGGTATACCCTTTGGTTGTTTGATGATGCATGGAAAGGATAGTAATCATAGCAATGAAACAAAATGCAATAGGATGAATGTAAAGCTAATGTTTTCCTGTGTAAACTATTATATAATTCACACACACACACACATACAAAAAAAAAAACTAACTCAAAGGCACTTAACAACAAGAACAAAGCCTGAGTTTGGTTAATTTTGCCCTTCAACTAGATTTAAAAAGAGCCATCTCAGAATCAGAGATGGAAGATCCTAGGACCATCAAGAAGGAAAACCATGAGTGAAGCATGAGACCCCTACCAAAAGAACCAACAACAGCAGAGGTGGTGGCATAGAGAGACGGAACAGCTTTGGGTTTTAGACCCACGGACTGTGTAAATCTGAGTGCCTCCAGGCAGGAGACTGGCTTGAAAAAGTGCACTTTGGACATTCACAGACTGTATAAAAGAATTTTATAACACTTGTCTAAGCAGGGTAGAGGCTAAGGGACCACGTGGCTGAGAGACCAAAGACACAAGTGAGGCAAGTTTGCAGTACGTCAAACAAGAGGCTTTACTGACTGCAGAACTGCTGTGTCCTGAGTTGGTTCAAATCCTGAATTGTACCCTGTTCGCTTCCCTAATAAGCCCCATGATCATGAGTATTGTTATGAGTTCTTTGTGGCCATTGCAATGGATTAGCGAACCCAAATGTGAAGCAGAGAGTGCTGTGGGAGGGATGGTTGGTGTCAGAATAGGGTAAAGAAGGTTGTAGGCTGGAGGCATGTTTGACCTTCTCTTCATAGGAGTTGGCCTTGAGCTGATTTTGAGTTTGATTCTCTTTCCCCCTTTTGAAACCAGGGGAAATAAGACATGTATGGCTCCCACATGGTCTTTGCAACTGTTCTAAAATCCATTATCCATTCTCTACAAAATAAAATCTAAGTTCCTTGAGCGATTTGTTTCCAAACATTATACCACTAGTTTTCATCAGAGAAACAAACCAACACTTCTCCACCCCACCGCCCACTCATCACCAGGCCCACCACATTCACACATAGTGTGTGCCTGCCTTCCCTCATAATTTTGGTCTTACTAAATTGCACTTTTCTTGCCTTCCAGTCCACATACATGAATCCTACCTTTAAGCTAGGTCACCTACAACACAATTTCTAGATTATCAGGGCAAAGTCCCTATCATTGATATCACCCATATACATTAATCCCAAGAGTCCTAGTATAAGGTGCTGTAGGATAAGTACTGGATTGATAACTGCAGGTCCTTGGTTCAAACCCATAGCTTCTCCTCAGAAACCATAAGTCAGAACCAACTCATTGGCACTTAACAACGACATACATCAATTCAACCACTTGTCTGTCTGTTATGTTGTGGTGTCTTGTGTATTGCTATAATACCAGAATATGCCACTGGTATTTCAAATACCAGCAGGCTCACCCATGTAGACAGGATTCAGTAGAGTTTCTAGACTAAGACATACAAGGAAGAAAGACCTGTAGATCTACTTCCAAAAACTAGCCAATGAAAACTCTATGGTTCCCAACAGGATACTGTCTGATACGGTGCTGGAGGATGAGTCCTGTAGGCTTGTAGGCAACAACAGATTCAAAATTTCAAGAAAAAAACATACTGTTTTAAAATGGATAATATATTAATTACAGGGTAATGTCAAAGAAACTTAATACACCTTCACATTAAATCAAAGGAAAATCCGTCAAGATTTTGCAAACATTAAAACTATGAATAAACTGACAAGAAGAAGCACAAAAAAAATGATCTCACCACAGGAAAATATGCAGAACCAAGAAACCAACACCACCACACACACACAAAAAAACACACACACAGTAAAATGACTGCAATCAATTCATATCTACTAATAATTACACTGAATATCAATGGATTAAACGCACCAGTGAAGACACAGAGAGTAGCAGAATGGCTAAGAAAACAGCGTCCTTCAATGTGCTGTCTACAAGAGATACACCTTAAACACAAAGACATAGATTAAAAATAAAAGGATGAAGAAAACATATCAAGTTAATGGCTATCAAAAATGAGCAGGCAAGAGCTGAGTGCGGGACTCTACCCAGAGAACAGTGACGCCAGAGATGGAGGCAGAGACGATGACATGGAGAGATGGAGCACCCGGGGACTCTAGACCCAGATGGGGAGAGAGACTGTGTGCTGAGGACCAAGGGACAGGTTTGCGGGGTGTACCCTTTGGTTGGTTGATGATGCATGGAGGGGACTGTAATCATGGCAATGAAACGATATACGATAGGATGAATGTAAAACTAACGTTCTCCCATGTAAACTATCACATAATTCACAATAAAAACTTTTTAAAAAAAGACAGAACCAACTTGACAGCACTATCAACAAACAAGCACTTTGGAGATAGAGTAAACCACTTTGGGGAAATTTTTACAGTGAAGGCAAGGAAAGCAAAGACTTATTTTCTTAGCCCACAAAATACATGCATGGGAAAAGATCACCACCACTGTTTGTCTGGCTCCAGTGGATCCTTTATATTTTTTCAATTTAAATCATTTTTATCAGTAAAGTTCAGAAATAAGAATAAAGGGATGGTGAATGTTATTATTGTTGGTAAGTGCCATTGAGTCAATTCCGACTCACAGCAACCATCTATAGGGTTTCCAAGGTGTGGCTGGTGGGTCTGAACCACCAATCTTATGGTAAGCAGTCCAGTGCTTATCCTACAGCACCACACCAGGACTCCAACCTTATTAACTTTTAATAGTAATTTAACTATTCATTGAAAAATTATTTGTATCATTCAAGTTTGGCAGACACATCTTAAAAGATGAAACAATATTCTCATAAACCCTTTAATAAAATAGGATATAGTCCAGATGCTTGTGGCAAAATATTGTGTGCTAAAGTACTTGCTGTCAAATGACTAACTGGATGAAAATGTCACATTTCATTTTTATCCTTAAAAACATATTGTCCTTTCATTAATTCTTGAGCATGAAAAAGTTCATCTAGAATATCATATAAAGACAGTCTGAGATTTCACTTATATGATCAATTTTGTTGTCATCATTAAAGTCTAGAGGCCTGCGGTCTCTTTCCATTCCTCTTCTGGTGTGCCTAATAACTGTGACTGTCTTCCTCTTCATGTCCTCTCTCTCCTAGTATTGGTGGAAAAATAAAACTTTTGAATTTTCAACTGAGTTCAATGAAAACTAAAACCAGACTACACAGAATGGTGTATCTAGTCTTCTTTTATACTTTCTTGAAAGATAATGCCATATTTTAGGCAATGCAATAAGAAAATAAAGATGTGATTTATTTCAAAAAAAAAAAAAAAGAGCAGGAATGGCAATATCAATTTCTGATAAAATAGACTTTATGACCAAATCCATCATAAGAGATTAAAAAAAAAAAGGACATTATCTCATGATTAAAGGGTCAACGAACAAAAGTACACAATCATAATAAATATCTATGCTCCCAATGAAATAGCCTCAAAAACCATAAATCAAACTCTAATAGAACTGAAGAAAGAAATAGACAGCTCTATAAAAATAGTAGGAGATTTCAATACATCACTTTCAAGAAAGGACAGAAACTCAACAAAGACACAGAGGAACTAAACAACACAGTCAATCAACTTGACCTCATAGATTTATACAGAGCACTCAACCCAACAACAGCACAGCACACATTCTTTTCCAGTGTACATGGAACATTCTCCAGAATAGCAAACATGTTAGGCAACAAAGTCTCAATCAGTTTAAAAACATCAAAATACTACAAAGCATCTCCTCAGATCACACTGCTATCAAATTAGAAATTAACTGTAGGAAGATCCAGGAGATAAAATCGGACACATGGAAACTAAACCACCATGCTTAAAAATAGAACAAATAAAAAATGAAATTTTAAAAATTCCTCAAAACAAATGAGAACAAAAACACAGCATACTAGAATCTTTGTTGTTGTTGTTGTTGTTCTTAGGTGCCATCGAGTTGGTACCGACTTATATTGAACTTATGCACAGCACAACGAAACACTGCCCAATCTTGGGCCAACTTCACTATTGTTGCCACAGTTGAGCACACTGATGCTGCCACTTTGCCGATCCATCTTTCTGGGGGTCTTCCTCTTTTTCTCTGACCCTTCACCCTACCAAACATGATATCCTTCTCTAGGGACTAGTCCCTCCTGACAATATGTCCGAAGTATGAGAGACGAAGTTTGGCTATCCTGGCCTCCAAGGAGCACTCTGGCTGCACTTCTTCTAACATACATCTGTTGGTTCTTTTGTCAGCCCATGGCAATCTTTAGTACACAGCAAAAGCAGTACTAAGAGGGTGATTTATAGCACTAAACATACACATCCAAAAAAAAGAGAGAGAACCAAAATCAACATATTAACACAACACTTCCAACAATTAGAAAAAGACTACCAAAGTAAGCCAGCCTAAAGTCACCAGAAAAAAATAATAAAAGATTAGAATAGGGATGAATGAATTAGAAAACAGAAAAACAACAGAATCAACAAGACAAGAAGTTAGATCTTTGAAAGGATTAAAAACATTGACAAACTATTGACAAATCTCACAAAAGAAAAGAAGGAGAAGATGCAGATAACATGCATAAGAAAATCACAGCAGAACAGACATAAAAAGGATAATGTTGTTGTTGTTAAGTGCCGTCGAGTCAGTTCCAACTCATAGCGACCCTGAACAGGGTTTCCAAGGTTGTAAATCTTTTTGGGAGCAGATAGCCTCATCTTTCTCCCACAGAGCAGCTGGTAATTTCGAACTGCTGACCTTGAGGTTTGCAGTTCAATTCGTAACCACTATGCTACCAGAGCTCCCTCAAACAGGATAATAGAATACTATAAATACTTGTACTCCAATATATTTTAAAATCTAGCAGAAATGGATCAATTTTTAGAAAAACACGACCTACCTAAACAAACACAGAGTAAAGCAGAAAACTTGAACAGACCTATAATAAAAGAAGAAATTGATCAGGTCATTAAAATACTTCCCCACCACCACTAAAAAAAAAAAAAGGTCAGACCCAGATGACTTTACTAGGGAATTTTACCAAAACATTCAGAGACGAATGGACACCAATTTCACTCAAATTAATCCAGAACATGGAAAACTCCTGAATATATTTTATGATGCAAGCATAACCCTCATAACAAAACCAGGCAAGGACATCATTAAAAAAGAAAATTATATACCAATATCCCTCATGAACATAGATGCAAAAATTCAAAATCTTAGCTAATAGAATTCAACATAAAAAAAAATAATAATAATAGTACAACATGACCAACTAAGATTCACAGGGATATAAGGATGATTAAATATTAGAAAAACAATCAACACAATCCACCATATAATTTCT
The DNA here is from genome assembly GCF_000296735.1 of Chrysochloris asiatica. Taxonomy (NCBI): domain Eukaryota; kingdom Metazoa; phylum Chordata; class Mammalia; order Afrosoricida; family Chrysochloridae; genus Chrysochloris; species Chrysochloris asiatica. The sequence goes on along the minus strand of NW_006408602.1, from coordinate 4,157,838 downwards.
TTTTAAAGGAAAAGAACCACATGATCATCTCAATTGAGGCAGAAAAGGCATTTGACAAAATCCAACATTCATCCTTAATTTAAAAAAATACTCAAAAAAGGAGGAATTGAAGGGAAATTCCTCAATATAATTAAGAGCATATATACAAATCTAACAGCCAACATTACTCTCATTGAAAGCATTCCCTTTGTGAACAGGAATCAGATAAGGATGCCCTTTATCACCACTCCTAGTCAATATTGTGTTGGAAGTCTTAACCAGAGCTTTAAGGCAAGAAAGGGAAATTAAAGGCATACAAATTGGCAAAAAAAGAAGTAAAACTCTCTATTTGTAAATAATATAATCATATATGATCTTATACATAGAAACTCCCCAAGACTTAGCAATGAAATTACTGGAACTCATTGAAAGATTCAGCAAAATGGCAGGGTACAAGATCAATATACAAAATCAGTAGGATTCCTTTACACTAAAAAAGACAGCTATGAAAAGGAAATTAGGTAAATAATACAATTTACAATAGCCACCCAAAAGATGAACTATTTAGGAGTAAATCTAAGCAGAGAAACATAAGACCTATACAAAGAAAACTACAAAATATTACTATAAGAAACCTAAAGATATTTACAAAAATGGAAGAATGTAACATGCTCCTAAATAGGAAGACTTAGCATTGTGAAAATGGCAATACTACTCAAAGTAATGTATCCCAAAACAGATTCCAACATCAGAGTGATTTCTTTAAAGAAATCATGGAAAAAATGATCATGAAGTTTATATGGAAAGTAAGGAGACCTCAGATAAGCAAAGCACTGCTTAAGATGAAAAATAAAATTGGAGGTCTCTCACTCCCTCATGTCAAAATTTATTACACAGATACAGTGGTTACAACAGCCTGGTACAAGTACAAAGAAAGATACATAGATCAATGTAACAGAATTGAGAACCCAGAAGGAAATCCATCCACACACAGTCAACTGATCTTTGATAAAAGTGCCAAAACACATTAAATGGGGAAGAGACACTCTCTTCAACACATGGTGCTGGCAAAACTGGAAATCAAATTAATTGCAGAATGAAACAAGATCCATGATCTCACACCATAAAAAAAAAAAAAAAACTCAACATGGAATAAAGACCTAAATGTAAAAGAACTATAAAGATCATCTGTGAAAAAAGAGGGAAAACTTAAGGTTTTCCTTAACTTTAGGTCTCTAGCACATGATATACATACACGGTAGCAAACATTAAAAAATACACACAAACAGTAGAAGACAAAATAGATGACTAAGACCTTATAAAAATTAGAAACTATGCATGAAAAAGGAGCTCGGGTAGCATAGTGGTTACAAATCCATAAGGTCATAAGTCTGAAACTACCAGCTGTTCTGCAGGAGAAAGATGAGGCTTTCTGCTCCAGTAAAGATTTACAGCCTCAGAAACCCTGTATAGGCACTATGAGTCAGAACCGACTCCATGGCACATAACTACCACCACCATGCATCAAAAGATTTTGCCAGAAAAGTAAAAGAGGAGCCCATAGACTGGTGAAAAAAAATATTTTGCAATAACATAGCAGACAAAGGGCTAATATCTAAAGTTTATAGAAAACTACAACACTTCTACAAGACAAAGACAAACAAGCCAATTAAAAAATGGGCACAGGACATGAACAGACACTTTACCAAGGAAAACATTCAGGCAGCCAATAAACATATGAAGAAATATTCACAATCATTAGTCATTGTTGCTGTTGTTAAGTGCCATCAAGTTGGTTCTGACTCATAGCAACCCTATGTAGGGTTCCCAAGGGGTGGCTGGTAGGTTTGAACTGCCAACTTTATGGCTCAAACTGACCTTTCAGTACAACACATTATCCTGCAGCACCACACCAGAACTCCTTATCCCTTTGTTGTTGGTAAGTGCCAAGGAGTCCGTTCTGACCCACGGCAAACCTGTATAGGGTTTCCAAGGAGTGGCTGGTGAGCCTGAATTGCCAATGTTGCAGTTCAAATTGACTTTACAGTCCAGCGCATTAACCCACAGCACCACACCAGGATCCCCTTATCCACTGTTGTTGTTGTTGTTAAGTGCCATTGAGTCAGTACTGCCTCATAACAACCCTATGCACAACAGAAGGAAACAATGCCTGGTCCTGGGCCAACCTCACAATCGTTGCTACACTTGAGCCCACTGATGATGCCACTTTGACAATCCATCTCGCTGGGGGTCTTCCTCTTTTTCTCTGACCCTGCACTTTACCAAACATGATAAGCTTCTTCAGTCACTGATCCCTCCTGACCATATGTCTGAGAAATGAAGTCTAGCCATCCTGGCTTCCCAAGAGCACTCTGGCTGTACTTCTTCCAACACAGATCTTATCCATTGGTGGTGGTGGTGGTGTGCCGTGGAGTTGTTTCCAACTCATAGCGATTCTGTATAATGTTTCTGAGGCTGTAAATCTTTACAGGAGCAGAAAGCCTCATCTGTCTCCCTCAGAACAGCTGGTAGTTTCGAACTGCTGACCTTGAGGTTAGCAGCCTGACATCTAACCACTACACTACCAGAGCTCCTTCCTTATCCATTAAGGAGAGGAAAATCAAAGCAACAATGAGATATCATCTCACCCCAGCATTAATAGTGAAGTTGAAAAAAATATAAAACAACAAATGTTGACAAGGGTGTGGAGGGACTGGAACCCTCCTACATGGCTGTGGGACTGTCAAATGATTTAACCACTCTGAACAAGAGTATGGCGCTTCCTCTGAAAGTTGGAAATAAAAATACCTTATGATCTAGCAATCCCTCTACTTGGTATATATCCACAAGAAATATGAGCCTGGGCATGAGTAGATATATGCACACCAATGTTCATCACAGTACTATTCACAATAGCAAAACGATGGAGACAGTCAAAGTGCCCAGCAAGGGTAGAATAAACTTTGGTACATACTTACAATGGAATACTAGGCAACATTAAAGAACAACAATGTATCTACAGAAAAACCTCATAACATGGATGAGCCTGCAGGACATTATGCTGAGTGAAATTAGTCAATCACAAAAGAAAAAATATTGTATGAGACTACTATTGTAAAAACTCAAGAAAACATTTCCATACTGAAAGAAACATTCTTTGTTGGTTACTAGGGAAAGAAGGGAGGGGACAGCAATTCACGGGTTTGAGCGTAGACACAGTTAGCTCAGGTAACATGGAGGGCAATATACAACAAGAAGGGGGAAGGTAATATGCAAGAAGAGGGAAGGTGGTAAAAGAATAATACAGACAGATGAAGACACCTGGCGGTATGCCTGGGCTAAAAGGGGTAGAGGTAAATAGTGATATATAAACAGCCTGAAACAACAGTGTTCTGTGACTAGATACATAGACTGAAACGCAGGCTGAATGGATAAGGGAGGAAAAGTGGGATACATATTTATAAATTTATATATCCCACAAGCACGTAAGAGTTTGAAAGAGGATGTTTAAACATGACTATTTACCTTTCCTGAAAATGCATCTATGACTATGGTGGAACATACAATGGGTAAAATGATGAAAACTTCGTAGATATTAACAAACATCTTAAGACAGTAAGTTGATGGGCCTGGGGGTTCAGGACCACAGTCTCAGGAGACACCATGGTCACTTGGCATAATATAGTCCCCAAAGGCAATTCTACATCCTGCTTGGGTGAGTAGAACCTAGGATCTTGAAAGCTCATGAGCGACCATCTAAAGTACAACTATTAGTCTCACCATGTGTGGAAGAACAAAGAGTGATAAGAAGTAAAGAAATCCAGTAGACTAATGGAACATGTGAACATCAGTTTCCATGACTCTTAAACCAGAACTAGACTGTGCCTGGCTACCACTACTCAGATAAAGTGGGAGAAAAATGTGGACCAGAACTCAGAATGATTTAATTTAAAAAAAAGAAAAAAGACCAAGTTTACTGGTCAAAAAGAAACTGGAGGGACCTGAGACTATAACCCTCAGCCACCTTTCAGTCTGGAAAGGAACTCACCCTCATGGTCCAATTTACAGCCAAGCAGTCGATAGGTATATAGTTGGGGACAACTTAACAATAACAACAAATTAGTTAGAGTGAGTTATTAGAAAATTTACACTTTCTGACTTGAGCATAAAAGAAAACATGAACCAGACAGCGACATTCTAGACCTCCAACAAGAAGGTTTTATTTTTGTTCTTAGTATTGTGGCTTAATTTCCAAATAACAATGTACAAACCTCTCCTTAAATTAGTATTTCCTGGCTTAAATTATCCCTTCATCTATGTGCCCAACACTTCTTTATATTTAAGGATGTTTTGCTGTTGTCAAGTGCTGTGGAGTCAGTTCCGACTCGGAGTGACCCTGTAAAAGGTTTTCAGGGAGTGGTTGGTGAGTTTGAACCAATGACCTTGAGGTTCAAACCAAATTTGTGGTTCCACTGCTTATTCTACAGTGCCACACCAGGACTAGGATTACCCAAATGTATAATCTATACTTTCAAGTAATAAAAACAGACTATAAACTCCTTGCCCACAGTATAAGATTGTTGTTAAGTGCCATCGAGTTGGTTCTGACTCACAGCAACCCTATAAAGGGTTTTCTGATGACTCGGTAGTGAGTTTGAACGATTGATCTTGTGATTCAACCCAACCAAGTAGTCCAGTGCTTACCCTGTAGTGCCACACCAGGACTTCGAGTATAACATAGTAATTTTTTAAAGACAGAAAGAAAAAAAGCTTCTCATTAGATATTTGAGAAAAAGAGATCACTTCTCCACAGCGATTATGATTAAAATACACTTTATAAATAAATTTCCCAGTCCTCATAATGGAAGGTATATACATCTGTTCTTCTCTCTTTTGTCAGAGCAATGAAATCAGGTCTTCTGTGGAAATTTTCAAATCACATAATGTAAGCCCCTAAAACAATCTAGCAAATAGCTTATTCTTATTGTTAAGTTCTGTCAAGTTGGTTCAGACTCATCGTACCCTATATAGAGTTTCTAAGGAATGGTTGGTGCATTTGAACTGATGATCTTGTAGTTAGCAGTCCAGTGTTTATCCTACAGTGCTACACCAAGACTTGCTGTTGTTGTTTTTAAGTGCCATCGAGTCAGTTCCAATCCATAGTGACCCTATGTAGGATTTCCAAGGAGCGACTGGTGAGTCCGAACCACTGACCTTGTGATTAGCAGTCCCGTGCTTATCATACAGCCCCACACCACAGCTTGTTCTTAGTGACCATTTAGTCAATGAATGGCATTCTCTGAAATAGGATAAAATTGCACATAGCAACATAATATATATATAGCATAGCTCTGAGAAGTAAGGGAATAGTGTCTGTACCCTTACCTGTCATTGTTACTATTATAAATATATTTGAAATATAAATGATACTAGGCCACCTTAATGAAACGACACACAACCCAGTATGGATTCATGTTAGCACAGGACTCATGCCCTGCAGTTACTCTAGTGACATGCAGGGAGTTTGGTATAGTGCTCTTAAAAGAAAAGGTTGGAGGTGAGAGGGCCACAGGATATTGCTGTTGTTGTTAAGTGCCATCAAGTCACATCTGCCACACAGTGACCCTAGAAAGGGTTTCCAAGGAGCAGCTGGTGGGATTGAACCACCGACATTGCAGTTAGCAATGCTTATCCTGCAACACCACAGCAGGATACTTGGGAGTGCAGAATTCCCAGATTTGCCACACACCCTTCAGGCCAGGAGAGAGTTGTGCACACATCTTGACACAGTATAGTTTCTAAATATCAAACTAGATTTTTCTTAAATAATAATTTTTTTTTCCTTCTAAGAATCAGGATTCCGATTTGTACCTTGCAGTATTTCTAGAATACCTCCTCTGGGTCTCATCATCTCAGCACCTTGCAAAGATGAGAAGAGAGTTGATTTCCTACATTCCTGCCATCTGGAAGATCCTCTCTATTTCATTCCTCCTCATAAACAGTCCATCTGTGCTCAAATCTCATGGTGAAATATATCCTTGATCCTTTGCCTCCACCCCTTAATATCTTTCTTCTTCAGTTACTGTCTTAAGATTCAATTTTTCTACATCAAGCTCTTGTTTTCCATATTTTGTTATGCTGGCTGCATCCTCCTGGTTAATCATTGTGGGATAAAAATTTAGGCTCAATCTTGAGATAACAGAGACATTCTGGTTCTGACTGCAACTGAGACTCTCACAGCCTTTATATAAAAATGCAATGAGCCACAAAATTGCTTCAAATTTTTCTGAACTAACAAACAACATAAAAATGTCTACTGCTGGCACCATTATTTTAAAGGACACGGAGGAAGGAGAATATAGCTTAGAAAACTTTACAGATTTATTGAAGCTTAAAATTATCAAAACCAGATAATTAATTTCAAATCGTTTTAATACTTCCTCAACCATGAGACCCAAACCAGGCCACAAAAATAAAAAGCTGCAAAAGAAAAAAGAAAACAAAAGAGGCAGCATACACCTACCTGAGGGTATGGGGAAGTCCTAGATTTTGACTTTGAGCTAGAGAGCCGGGACTTGGTCCCCTTCCTATTGTCAGTCATGGTGGGGGTCGAGCTGCTGGCATAGGAGAAGACTGGTTTGGAGGCTGAGATCTGATCCAGGGACAGCTGCAGCCCTTTGTATTCTGTGTCTCTGTCAGATGGAAAGATAAAATCCTTAATCAGTCACCACAAAAAAATGGATTTGTGCATTCTCTCATAAGGAATAACAGTTATCTGTATTTGAAAAAGAAACAAGCAAAAATTAGACATACAGCTGGTTTCCTCTTTTATTGTAAAAGAGACTACTATGTGGATGTAGATACCACATGTATCACAACCAAATTGCATGATATGCTCATGAAAATGTCTTGTTTAACATTGTATTTCTCATTATTTTTATGTTAAGTAAAAAATTAAATCCCTAATTCAACTTCTCTGAGCTTCTAGGTCTTTATTGATAAGCTATGGGTTATAAAACCTATTCTAAAGATTTCCTGAAATGGAGTGAACCCACAGGTATGCAACCTGATCACTGATAGGAAAGATGTCTTCCATTAAGCGTTCCAAGACTTTGGTAAATGCCCCAAATATTGTAATACCTAGTTTGCTTGTATAATCAGATAGTTAGAGTCCCTGAGTGGTGCAATGTGGCGCTGTGGGTTAATGAGCCAGACTACAAAGCCATTTGAACTGCAAGGTCGGCGGTTCAAACTCACCAGCTGCTCCTCAGAAACCCTATACAGGGTCATATGGGTCAGAATTGACTCAATGGTACTTAACAACAACAATTGCTAGCCAGAGTTGGGGGTTTGCACTTACCCAGAGGTAGCTCAGAAGAAAGATCTGGTGATCTACTTT
>NW_006408602.1:4136069-4150340 GCF_000296735.1 Chrysochloris asiatica | reverse complement strand
AGAGCAAAAAAGAACAACAAAAAACTCAACTCTGAGACCAGAAGAACTAGATGGTAGATGCTATCTGACTACCACTACCAACTGCTCTAAAAGAGATCACATTAGAAGGTCCCAAATAGAGTCGGAGAAAATGTGGAACAAAACTCAAAATTATTATTTTTTTAAAAAATGCATTACTGGTCAGAAAGAGAGGAACCCAAGACTATGAACCTCAGCCACCCTACAAGTCTGTAATGGAACTCACCCTGTGGCCCAATTTCAGCCAAATAGAAGATAGGTATATAGGGTAGACAACAACATTAGTAAGGTATGCCTACTATGGAATAGTCAACCATTCAAGATCAAAAACACGTACCTAAGGGCAAAGCTGAGAAGGGATGGGAACGAAGGTGGAATGGAAATAAAGAACCACAGGGAGGAAGTAGCATAACTGTTGTTACATGGAAGAGGTTGCAATTATTGAGATGAAACAAAGTGTAAGATTTGTTGAATGTACACTGATGATCTTCTCTGTAAACTTCACAATAAGAAATTAAAAATAAACAACCTACGGAGCACAGTTCTACTCTGATACCCGTGGGGTCACCATGAATTAGTTAACTCAAGGGCAGCTGATTTCATTCAACAAACTAACAAGTTCAGTTACTTTAAGGTACATTTTAAGGAGCTCTAGTAATGTAGTGGCTACAAGTCCGGCTGCTAATCTCAAATTCAGCAGTTAGAAACCACTAGTGGTTCTGCAGGAGAAAGATGAGGCTTTCTGCTCCCATAAAGATTCACAGCCTCAGAAATCATATACAGAGTCACTATGAGTCAGAACTGACGTCACAGCACACCACTACCACCACCACTAAGGTATATTTTTCCACCAGTTCTTTCCATTTCTAAATTCATTCATAAATACTTATTGAGACCCTCATACCAGAATTTGTATAATGTGGAAGTATAAGGATAAATAAGACAGCTATTGTCCTTGTTAAGATTACAGTCTATTTGGGAGAAGAAATAATAAACAAACAAGCACAATAATTGCATACTGCGATGCTAAGGGATAAAAAGTTTATCTAAAAGAGTATATTACAAAGGCATTACTTATTGCTTGAACTATTGAGTGGTCAAAGAGAACAGCCTTAGGCCTGCCCACAGGTACAATCTTACCCTCACTCCAGGGAACACTGGACCTTGTTTGACTCCTGTTTTCATAAGAGGATATCAACCCTTCCCAATGGCAGTTTCCTTATGCGGATTCATGAGACAATTTTCTCTCAGGTTTCAGAACTACTTGCTAATGGGTAACTGATTTCTTTCTTTTATCTCATGGACCCTGTAACTCATAGAACTCATTATGTTTCCCTCTTTGCACTGGAAGTCAAAAAGGGCCAAGCCTTGAGCCCAATTTATAACCACATCTAACAACTGAATAGGATTCATTTATTTTGCTCTCTTATTTTTACATTCATTTTTAATATTCTTTGTATTAAGGTAATTGTTGTTGTTAAGTGCCATCGAATTGGGTCCAACTCATAGCTTATAGGGTTTCTGAGGAGCAGCTAGTGAGTTTGAACTGCCAACCTAGTGGTTCAAAATGACCTTGCAGCCCAATGCTTATCCTACAGGGCCACACCAGGACTCCATTAAGGTAATTGGTTGTTGTTGTTGTTGTTAAATGCCATCAAGTCAGTTCCTGTATAGGGTTTCCAAAGAGCAGCTGGTGAGCTTGAACCACCAACCTTACAGTTCATGATACCAGCATGATACCAGGTAATTATATAATATGTAATAAATTAATGAAATTATATATGAAAAAGAGACTGGCATACTTTCATTAATCACCACATATCATTTATCTTTTTTTTTTTTTTTTGCTTTTTCCTATTGGTTCATCTATAATTAGATAAGGAAAAAGCAAAAGTATAATGCAAAGGAGGAGTCCCTCAAATGACTAGTAATACAAAACAGCTAAGCACTCCAATATTACCACAGCCACAAATTACAGGGTAGTGATACATATGTCAACAAATTACAATGACCTCATTATCAAATAACCCATTCATTCAATGCAAGTGTTAAAAAATGTTTCTCCTATATGAGCAACGAAAGTCTACACAGTAGTCATGCAATTTTTCTTCAGGCTTGTAAAGTCTGGTAAAATCACTGATCTACATTACTGCTCTAATTTACTCCTTCTAAGAAGCGTAGTGGTTATGAATCAGGCTGCTAACCTCAGGGTCAGCAGTTCAAAACTACCAGCTGTTTCATGGGCGAAAGATGAGGCTTTCTGCTCCCATAAAGATTTACAGCCTCGGGAAAACTGTAAAGGGTCGCTATGAGTTGGAACCAACTCCATGGCACATAACAACAACAATAAAGAACACAATCTGAGAACTCCTCCAGAAGAACTCCTCCAAAATGTGGTTGTCCCCTATTTTCCTGATAATATCTTAAAATTTTCTTTCTCAACCAATCACTTCATCTAAAATACTTCTTTCCATACTGACTTTATCTTTTTCTGACTCTCTCCTTCTTTCAGCAAACCCCAATGAAAATCCTCTTATAAAGAACCATCTGAAACCAAGCTCATCTCAATGAAGCCCTTCCTGATTGTTAAAGTCTTTCATTCATCTATTCAATAAATATTTACTGTCTTTTCTGCGCCAAGGCTGTGGAGACAGCGATGAACAGGACAAAGTCCCTGACTTCATGAAGAAGGCACCAAAGTCCATCCCTGAGGGAAGTGGGGAGGGGACTAGAAACTATCTTTTTCCTTCCTTAATCTTTATTTTTTCAAGTGAGTCCATCCTATCTTTCCAAATGGATTCTTATTTTCTAATGGACAAGAATCAAGTGATATCTTTCTGTACACCAATGGCCATTTGCACAGTATTTCAAATACATGGAAGAGGATGAAGATGACAGGATGAACCTAAGAAAAGGTGAGGAGGACTCCTGGTGTGGTGCTAGAGAATAAGCACTAGACTGCTAACCACAAGGTCAGCAGTTCAAACCTACCAGCCACTCTTTGGAAGCCCTATGCAGGGTATCTCTACGAGCTGGAACCAACTCAATGGCACTTTTACAACAACAGCAATCCAATGGCCTTTCTTGTGGAAAAATATCCCAGAGAGCTGTGGCTTAGGTCATATGCTCTGACACTGACCAGAGCACCCAAAAGTAGAGCAGTCACTCTTGGGCATCTCCTGTGTCAATTGTACTTCTGCCCACTGGATAGCAGAATATGCATTTGGTCCCTGTATGGCAGGACCTAGAGTGGCAGCGACAAACTTACAGCCCTTAAAATATGGCCAAACACTTTTCTAAACAAATCCTGTGAGTTGGAACCAACTCAACAGTACTTAACAGCAACAACAACTATTAAAACCAGTAATGATTTAAAGTTCTACATACTCACATGGACACTAATACAAAAAGTTATATAAATGCACTAGATATGTTAATTTTTTAATCACTGTTTCAACACCACTAATAAATACAAGAAAATTGTCTACCAAAATTTAGCAGTAGACCATGAATTTGGGTAGAACAGGGGTTTCAGCCAACCTCGCCTCTAATTACATAGCAAACAACCCATCTAAATCTCGTTTTGCTCTTTGCAACTGAGGGTTGTTGCGAGGTTTAAATGATTTTAGTATATGAAAAACGCACAGCACAGTACACAACATAGTAAATGCTCAATAAACAGTAATTGTTAGTTCTTAACTATGGCAGTCTGTGGCACTTTCTGGCACCTGCTGTCCCCAGAACAACAGTTTTACTTTGGCAGTGACTACAATACACTTAATATTAATTGCCCCCTTCTGATGCTCTGTATTCTTGTCTTTTCTGCCCCAAATTCATTTTAATTTGTTCTGTTACATTTCAGTCTCTAAATCCTGTTGCAGTATGGCCAAATATTTGTTAAGGTCACTTCCATATTGCCAAGTCAGCAAATGGAGACTTCACAGAAACATGGACACCTCCCTCTGAGAGGAGTTTGGTCTTCTTGTTTCTCTGTTCAAAACTTCAACAGCTCAAAAGATGTGCTAGGGTGAAAAGCACAATAAAAAATGCCCACTTAAAGACATTTCTAGTATGGTTGATGTACTGCCAAGAACAGTTCTGAATGGTGAATTCACTAAGAACAAAGGATTTGTTTTTCTTTCAGTTTTCTACAAGAGTGGAACATTTCATTTGCATAGCTTAAAGGGTTAGATGCTGATAGAAATCACATTATAAATTCCAAGTTCTTCCTCCAAAGTAAGACAAAAAGAAGAGTCTGACCCTGCCTCTCCCTTCATATCCTCATATATACATGCCCGTTTAGTGAAACACGACAAAATAAAATACTTGGCTACACAGAACATGGACTTTAAATGAGTAAGGTGAGTCTTTCTTGACTGAGCTTAATAAATGAAGGGGAGTGAGCACTGTAGGATCAGCACTGAATTTCAAACAACAAGGTCAGCAGTTCAAACCCACCAGCTGCTCCTTGAAAATCCTATACAGGGTCACTATGAGTCAGAACTGACTTGATGGCACTTATCAAAAACAGCACTCTACTTCTAAAGCTTTCTTTTAAAGTGTCAGGTAGACCCTGTTTGGGTCTCTAAGGCAACCCTCTCAAAGACAACTCATGCTGTTCTCCCAGAGATGAAAAGCATATTATAAAGAATTATGGTACACACCACTCGGCATATTTTTCATAACAGCCATTGATTTAAAATGTCAATTTACAGTTTTTCTCTTACTATGGTGACTTGTGCCAAAGCTACAGACATCCTCAGGTATCGAAATGCTGAAAGCTGTGTGAAGTGGGTTAATTTCCAATCACTGGGGCTTGATGTTTGTCAATCTCACCCATATTTGCACAGAGCAAAGTAATCCTCTTATTTCATTATGGACAGTCAGAAATCATTCAATTTGAAGAATTAACCATCTGAGTCTACTCTAAACTTTATAATAGTCATGCACATGTTTGGAATTACTCAAATTCCGAGAGAAAATAAAAGGGACAGTTTTTGAGCCACTGACCTTCCTCAGTCTTCCCTTAAGCAATATTCCAGGACCACTCATGAGGAAAACGTTGATTTATCACATGGAAAGCTCAGTATGTTTCCAATGCAAAGCAAATAGAAGGTGTCTTTGTCACTAAAAGGAACTGCCAGCTTCAGAGAAAAGCAGTGCATTATTACATCATTTCAACTGGGAGACTGGGCTCCCTAACACCAACAGCAGCACTAATGTAACCTTCAAAAGAGTTGGAAGGGTGTACAGAGAAGTAGTCAGCAATATTTTGCCATGTTGATTTACAATCATTTTTAAGGACTTCCCTCTTAGACTCCACCACATCCTATTTTATTTCCATTTCAGACAACTGTGATATTTTGCTTTTATCATTTTTTGAATCATTGGCCCCAGTTTTGGATTTGTTAGATATTCTGGACCTTCTTTACCAACTTTATGTTATGTGGTAATTCTTGAACGATGTTGCAAGATTTTCCAATAGAGTGTTTTTTTAAACAGCTGAAGGTGATCAAATTACCCAGGAAAACGTGGAAACAAAGGCATACAAGTGATTTGGCTCCAAAGGCTCTGACTAAAATAAGCAGAGGATTGTATTAAACCATGATCGGATTAAGTGGGAATGATGGTGCCTTATACTAAACTTTTTAATTGGATTCTATAGTCACTGTTACACGAAGTGCATGACCTTCTTTAAATTCTGGCAGAGTTACTGCCTGGCCACTGAGCAAACCTCCACAACAGAGAGACCTACTTTATGTTTCATTTTCAGACTCCTCTGGAGCCCAGCAGAGATGGCTGATAAGGAGAATTCCATACTGTGAGGGGCTCACAGACTAAGACAATCTGTTGGGAAATTAAACGAAAGCGCCCTTGGAAATGTAATAGTCTCATACTAATAAGTGGATTTGTGTTTATTCCTTGTGGTTTCTTCCATTTGATTTGGTGATTTTAATCATTCTCAATAAGTCTTCGGTTTTGCATAAACATTGTCTCTGCTTAGAAACACCTTTCTCCATTTTGTAGATTTCATTCAGCATGCTGTAAAGTGGTTGGTACCAAAAATTTAAAAAAAAAAAAAAAAAGGCTTAGTTACAAAATTTACTATGTCACTGTGATTTCAACAAGGAAAAACAGGGATGCAAACAATAGTTAACAAAAGCGTAAGTCAAAACCTCTCATACATTGGTAAAATGTGACAAGTCAACAGTCCACACAAAGACATCTTCATACCAGACCCATGAAAAAAGTTTAAATTAGCTGAATCTAAACCTGCCACCACACTGCATCTAAATTTGTTTCCTTATCCCCACCCCTTCAACACACACATGCGCATACGCGACCAAGTGCCAAATAAGATACCTCCCTGCTCCTTCCCTTGAATTCCTATGCTCATTGCCTGCATGTACCATTCATTTGGTACTTCTTAGACTCTGACAGCATAATGAACATCAGATTTTGATGACCACCTCCTAAATGCCTTCTCATAATATTCTCTACTGCCTTAAAAAAAAAACCTTAGCTAGAACGGATGCCCATTTGCAAATGATCAACAAAATCAATCTCATTATAACAAACTTTCATCCCAATCCAAATGACCACCAAATTTTTAAGACTAGAAAACCTTTTAAACAAATGAGGAGATGCAAGTTTAAGGAATGTTTAAATTCCCAGCTGATAATTAATAATGATCATTCTGAAATTCTCTGAGCTCCTAAATCAAATAAATTAATTATAGTTTATTGTTTTAGTATAATATACATGCTATAAAACACACTTCTTTTATCAAATTACAATGAAGGCCTTACAGTGTGATACTTAGGCAAGCCAGAATATTGTTCATTTGACCTATAACATTTGGAATTATGACAATTATATTGAAGGAGTTGGAAAGGAATAGTGCTTTAAACCTCTAGAAAAATATCTTCAACAAATTGATAATAAGTATGATATCGCCCCAAGGATGCACATAATTCACAAACTGCTAAGACTTTTTAAAGGTTTAGGGGGTCACTATGTCAAGGTAACTAATATATGTCATTCTTTTTTCTTTCAAATTTACAAAGATTTTTTGAAATAGTAATAAATCCCAATGAAGATACACTTAACACTTAACAACAATTGTTGTTGTTGATTAGGAACCAACTCCACAGCACATAGCAACCACAATGGCATATGCATTTTTGGAGACAATTATCTAATATGTTAAGAGTTGTTGTTATGTGTCTTAGAGTCAGTTTTGACTCATAGCAACTCTGTACAGGATTTCCAAGGAGTGACCGGTGGGTTTGAACTGCTGACCTTATATTAGTAGTAGCATAGTGGTCATGAGTTGGGCTGCTAATGTGAAGATCAGCAGTTTGAAACTACCAGTGGTTCCACAGGAGAAAGATGAGATTTTCTGCTTCTGTAAAGATCTGCAGCCTCAGAAGGGTCACTGTGAGTTGGAAACAGCTCCAAGACACACCACCACCATTTATCCTACATAGTCACACCAAGACTCCAAAATGTTAAAAGTGGGAGTCTGGAAAACAGACCAAAAGTATTCTTTATCGTCTCCTTCAGCCTATCTTCATTGTCTTAATTTTTTCTTTAAGCATAATTTTTATTATCATAAAATATTTCTTGAAAAAAATACTTGAGACAAATTGCAGGTACACCCACTTCATAATGAAAGAATTCCTCAATTTTTTTCTTTATATTTCCAGGATTTCTTCTTTGTGAATAATATTAAATTACAAAAGTGAAAAAAACCACTGAATTTCTTGTCCCATAGGTCCAACTTATGACATTTAAAGTTTGTAAATGCCCAAACACTCTCTCAGTGCCTGTATGCTTCACTTCCTTTCTGAGCTGTTTTCCATCCGTCTGACTTTACAGAATTATCTGTCTCTGAAGTCTTTCATATGAACTATAAGATTCTATGTTCTCTTCTTTTGAGAATGTACTTTAAATTATTACTTATAATTGAAAAATAAGAAAGTCATAATGTCTTGCCATATAGTTTCTTAAAACAATTTCATTTCCCGTGAGTTACAAATGGTACATTTGTCATTGTTCAAAGAATACCTAATTCTGTAGCCACATTTCTTATTATGAAGAACCCGTTTTTTATGTTCAGAATTCATTCTATATTTAGCTATTAAAGTTTTAAGTATATTTGGAACTCCTCCAGGGTGATGTTCCAATCAAAATTTACTAAATATATAGCCTTTTTGTTTTTTATTTTTTCAAGTTGATCTTTAAAAGTTAGATTTGAACAAATTAAATGTAAAATGTACTACTTTCTTCATCAAAGGCTCTCTTCCCACATTCTGAACCCCTAATTTTAGTCCAGTGTAACATTGGACAAAGACAAAGTAATACTACTGTTAGCCAAGTTTGAATGTTTTACTTATTTTTCAGCAAGTAAAAAATAAAAAACACACATGTTATTCCGGTCCTGTTTTCCATTTCTTTCCATTTACCCCTACTGTCCCATTCTCTGCACTCACCCCTTGCCAGACACTTCATTGTTATTTATAGTAAATTAAACTATTTTCAGATATATGCTCCTTCTAAGACTCTTGCATTACTAAGATGAGTAAAGAGGGAACACATTACCTAACACATTATTTGCTTGAGAGCCTATCCTTACAGAAATAACTTGCCCACCTAGTTCTTCTGGGAAAATATAAAGCCCTATGACCCTTAGAAAGTGATTCCTAAACCCTTAGAATATCCTCTGACAGGGAGGTTGAAAGGAGCACATGTTCTATTTTTTTAGTTAGCTTTTCCACACAAGCTCTAGAAATAGAAAAGCTCCTGTAATCATAACGAAATAATCTTTTCATAACACCAGGAAATCTGGATCCAATACTCAAGATAACCAAACCTACTGCCATCAAGTCGATTCTGACTCACAGCAATCCTCTATAGCGTTTCCAAGATTGTCAGTCTTTATGGAAGCAGACAGTCTCATTTTATTTCCACAAAGTGGCTGGTGGTTTTGAGCTGTCAACCTTGGAGTTGTAGCAGTCCAATGCCTAACCCACAATGCCAGCAGGACTCCTTATTCAAGATCATAGGATCCCCAGGTTCCTCCTGATGTAAAGAGATGCAATAAGGCCAAACCCCAGGATACTGTGGGAAGCTCTGCCTTTTTTTGCACAAGACAAAAGCATTTCTCAAATTATAGAAAAGTAGAGTTTCAGCCTTTAGATTCACCAAGAAAAAAGAGTCAAAATAATAACATGATGCAATGTTTTCAAATGCACAAATCTTCATTTGTTTAACTTAAATATTCTAAAATAAGTCCTATAGTATTTATCCTTGATTAAACATCTCCTAGATAGTTAATTATTAGTGGTATCTTTACAGCTGCTGTGCAAACAGTTCATTCATACTTATGACATATCGAATCTCACAGGCATGTTCTTTAATTGGATTCATTTATTTCTAATCTCCTTAAGCCCTTACTACTGTAATGCTTGACTAAATATACATTAAACTCCATTATTTAAATGGCTAAAATAAATTTGAGATGTATTTTATGAATAAAAAGTCACAATTCAACAAACATTCTATTACTATTATTATTATTAGCCTCAGTATTCAGATATTGTTGAAAATCGCCTAGTAGATACGTTGTGCTTAAATAGTATAAATTCTGAATGGCTACTAGAGATTTTTGGATTTCTAGTGTCAACATTTTTTTTGTCTCTATATTTGAAGTCAGATAGTTTATATACTACCACAATTATTATACACACACAATTACCAAAGACAGACTAGACAGCTGCCAGTTTTTCAAATATTGTCTCACCAGTCTAATGCTTACAGTCCACCATTAGATATTTCTTTGTTAGCTTTAGGCAGATGATACTGAGAGAGAGAATTGAGTGGGCACAGTGGTGAAGCGATTGACTGCTAATTCAACGTTCTCTAGTCACTGTGCTAGAGAAAGACATAGCAGTCCGCTTCCATAAAAATTACAGCCTTGGGAAGCCTATGGGGCAGTTCTACTCTGACCTATTTGGTTCATATGAATTGGAATAGACTGGATGGCACCCAACTTTTTACAAAAAACAACAACTACTACTACTACCTTTCATTGATCAGTTTATCTGCACCTTTCCCTAGAACAGTGGTTCACAAACTTCAGCATAAATCAAAAACACTTGAAGAGTCTGTTAAGACAGCTTTCTAGGTCTTTCCTCTTAGAACTTCTCTTTTGTAAGTCTAGGATACAACAATTTGCATTTCTAACAAGCTGGTGTTGATTCTGCCAGTCATAAGACCATATCTAAAATGATTTCTCTAAAGCAATTGTTACCTGGGATGAGAAAAGCTAAAGGAATCAACTGAAAGATGACCCCAAAGAAGATGAAAACCCACTGAAAAGGGAACAGGCATTCTGAAGACAAACGTCAAGCTTCACACTTTCCCAAGGACTGACCCTACTGCATACCTTTTACCAAATACTTCCCACTGCTTCCCCTTAACCTCCTTGGCGGATTCCTCCTGTTCCTGCAAATCTCTTCTCTAATTATACCCATGCCCTCAGGATTTCATTGAATTCTCTGGCTTTTAATTCTTACACTAATTAGCTGATCTCCATCCAGACTTATCCCCTTCAACAACATACCTAACACTTGCACTCTGACAAATGGCAGGCATCGCAAACGAAACATGTACACACATAACCCCTGATTGCTGTCCCAACTCACAAACCTGCTCCTTCCCACCATTCACCCAAGTTGTTCCGGCTAAAAACTTAGGTACCATCCACCAGGTCGTCAGGTTGTTTCTGACTCATAGCGACCCTGTATAGGACTTTCAAGGAGTGGCTAGTGAGTTTGAATCTCTGATTTTGCAGTTCAAATGAACTTGCAGTCCATTGTTTATCCTACAGCACCACACCAGGACTCCTTAACTCTTCTCAAATTCTGGCCTGTCTTCAAAACGTGCCCTGAATCTGACTTTCTCTCATTCCCTTCATTGTTGCTTCCTTCTTTGTAGCTACCATCCTCCCCCAACAAGGCAATTCCAATCATTTCCCAATTATTCTCCTCCCTTGTCTCTACAATAGCCAAAAAGATCTCTTGTAGTTTAAATGAGACTGTACCACCCCTTTGCTCACTGAATTCTTCAATCGTTTCACAAAGTCTCAAAATCAGACATGATCTGAGTCTGCCTATACTAACATCCTTTCCACCTATTTTTCCTGACCCTAACTGTAGCTAAAGAAGTGCCCTTCTTGGGCACTTCTTTACATGCTGTGCTAGTTTCTACCTCAGGGCCTTTGTACTTGCTTCCCTCTACTAGGGATGCTCTCTCCCAGCAGGTCTCAATATGGCTAGCTCCCTCCCTTCATTACCTCTTTGTCCTACTTAGTCATATTTTCAATCACTTCCTGGTATATTATATGACATACTTGTTTTTAAATATTGTCTGGTTCTTCCCACTAAAATTTATACCCCATCTTAGTCACACCATATCCCTACCACAGAGCTGGGCATACAGTAGGCACTCAGGAAGCATTTGTCAAGTGAATCATTAAACCATCCCCAGATTATTATAAAGAAGAGGGTACTCTAAACATTTCTTATAATCCTTTTAATTATAGCACTAGAAATTAAGCTGATTCTAATGATAAAAATGTGTTTATAATGAAGGTCCTATTGAGTCAAACCAGAAGAGACACAAATAGAAAAGAGATTAAATGCAAAATGCCATGTAGTGTCTCTAAATATTTTCTGCTGGTTTTCAATTAGCCCTCACAATAAAACACTGCTCTGCACTTTGCTGTTTCTTTAACTACTCTAATTGGAGGAATGAAATTGACACCCTTTCTGCCCTCCCCCTTTTGTGAGTTTCATACTTCCAGCATTCCTTAGCTGTAACCCTGCAGGGGTCCATTACCAAAATCTAGCACAACAAATACTTCACTTTGCCAGGACTGTGGTAAAATTTCAACAGCTAATATAAATGCTGTGACTTCCCGCATTATTAGTCTTTTAATGGTTTATAAAAATTAAAATGAAAAAAAAAAACAACTGTATCACACTTGGTTAGTTCTAAAAACAAATATATATATATATATATATATATATATATTTTTTTTTTTTACAGGCTGCTCTTTTCCTGTCATGTATTTGGACACCAATATCAATTAATGATGGTGTTGAAAGATATAAATCTCATGGCTCTTGTCTTCAGCCACCAGAACATATCACAGTCATCATGAGCACCTAAGTAAAATGGAGGAGAGTAGCAGTAAGCCACAAAGTCCTAACCTAAAAATGCTCAGAACCAAGGGCTTTCTTTTTGGAGGAGGAGAGAAACAACACATTCTAAAATTGCATTGCCAGAGAATGCTGCTATTCTCAGAGAGATATAAAAAGTGACAAGGGACTTGGGTTTAAAAGTATAAACACAGATAGAATCCCACCTTAATAGGTACCATTATGACATCCAGTTCAATATAATGAGGCTATTTCCAAGGTCTGGCCAGCAGCCCATATTAGCACGGCTTTGCTGATGTGGATACAGCAAATTCTGTTTGAACAAGAAATCCCTGGGGGGAAAAAAAGATCCTCTCACAGGCTTTCTCCGCTTAGCGATCAATCAAAGGAAAAAATTATTTTAAAAAAGACACAGCTCCCATTTGAATCCTGGTAAGATATTAGATGTTCTAAACAAAATAATATTCTATGGGCAATGCTTATCTATTGTTTATGAAAAACATCATAGCTGTTAATGGTTAAACAGGTGAAGAGAAGATGAGACCAAACCTTGGAGGTAAGAATATTGGGAACAGTCGATTAGGTTTGGAGTCCGCCTACATTGGGAAGTCACGGAGACCCTCTATCTCCAACAAGGGAGTCCTCTACACAGAGAACCTCAAGAGCTCTGTAAGATACTATAACTTACTTCCTACTAGGTGGAAACACATGAAATTTCCAATACTGGACTGTTTTAATATACACAAATAGCTACTTCATATGGCTTACCCTAGTACCTGGTCATAGCGACCCTATAGGTTTCTGAGGCTGTAAATCTTTATTAAGGGGAGCAGAAAGGTTCATCTTTCTCCTTTAGAACTGGTGGTAGTTTCAAACTGCTGACAGTGAGATTAGCAGCCCAATTGTAACTACTATGCTACCAGAGCTCCTTATCAGCATAAAGAAAGCATGCTACAGAGAAAGCTACTTGCACTGAAGCCCTAGGTTGGCACGTCCCCTTGTCAATTTACTATCTGTGTTTTCTTGACTAAGTCACCTGATGTCTCTTAGCCACTAGCATAAAATATCAGCCCTCAAATATAACAAGCCAGTTACTTTCAAATCGATTCTAACTCATGGTGACCCCACGTGTAGACCTATGCTCTATAATGTTTTAAAAGGCTGGTTTTTCGGAAGTAGATCGCCAGGTCTTTCTTCAGAGGCACCGCTGAGTAAATAAACCTCCAACCTTTTGGTTAGCATATGAGCTCATTGTCTGCACAACCAAATGACTTTCCTCTCAAATATAAGTCCTTCTTATTCCCCAACTTTCCTACACATGACACTAGAGTCTTGCGCCAACCCTCCTGCAGCTGCCTCAGTCTCTCCGGGGCAAAGCAGCAAAGAGTGGAAATTGCTCCTTACAAAAGAAACACCAAGTATAAATATAACAAAAGTCTAATATGATTATCAGACTCTTGATGTGTCATTGTAGGATCAGCACTGGACTTCAAACCCAAGGTCAGCAGTTCAAGCCCACCAACTGCTCATTGGAAACCCTTTGCAGGGTTGTTTATGAGTCTGACTTGATGGCACTTAAGAGCAATATAATTATCAGTGTTTTAAATAATGTAACAACTATTTTTAAAAAAATAATTATTTTGAATCTACAGTGATTCTTTCTATATTTAAACACTAATTAAAGTTCATAATCGTATTTGAAGTCCACCCACAGAATATTTTGTAAACATAGCAATAAAGAAAAATGAAGAGTCTGAAAAATATCTTGTAAAACGGATTAATCTGGAGGACATTATGCTGAGCGAAATAAGTCAATCACAAAAGTCAAATATTGTATGATAGCACTTTTATAAAAAGTCAAGAATACGTTTGCACACAGAAAGTAATGTTATTTGATGGTTACCAGGATGGAAAGGATGGTTACCAGGATGGAAGGAGCTCTGGTAGCGTAGTGGTTACGAATCGGGCTGCGAACCTTAAGGTCAGCGGTTCGAAACTACCAGCTGCTCCGTGGGAGAAAGATGAG
>NW_006408602.1:4130804-4135969 GCF_000296735.1 Chrysochloris asiatica | reverse complement strand
GAACCTTAAGGTCAGCGGTTCGAAGCTACCAGCTGCTCCGTGGGAGAAAGATGAGGCTTTCTACTCCCGTAAAGATTTACACCCTCGGAAACCCTATACAGGGTCGCTATGGGTCGGAACCAACTTGATGGCACATAACAACAACAACAACAACAAGGATGGAAAGAGGAGAGTGGGAGAACCACTTACTAGATAGTCAAACATGTTAATTCTGATGAAAGGAAAGGCAGTTCACAATATGGGGAACTAAGAAGAGCATGGTCAAGGTAAATGAAGATACTGGGAGGTATGCAAGAATAAAGGGCAACTGTCCTAGGGTAGCACTGCAGGATAATGCACTGGATCGCAAGGTCAGTTTGAACCACAAGGTCAGCAGTTCAAATTCACCAGGCACTCCTCAGAAACTCTATACAGGGTCTCTATGAGTTGGAACTGACTCGACGGCCCTTCACAACAACAACAACAGTAAATGCTATGTAACATACTAAATTCTCCAACACAGTAATAACAACCAAAAAACGTGTGAGTAGTTACATAAGTAGATATATGTGCTATAGGTGTGGGAGGGCATATGTGTATATAAAGGTATAGTTGTAGACAAGTTTGTATGTGCTCCATAGATATTCATATATCTCAAAGAGCACATGGGGACACAGTTATGGAAGCTTCTTAGATATATCTAAACTCCTTGTAGTACTGAATTACTGGACTTGAAGGCTGAGGACCCTGGTCTCAAGAGACAGCTAGATTAATCGACATAATTCATAAAGATAATGTTCTACATCTTAGTTTTGTGAGTAGCATCTGGGGTTTTAAAAAGCAGCCACATAAGATATAATTACTCGTCTCTTACCATTTGGAACAAAAGAGAGTAAAGGAAATGAAGACTCAAGGAAGCAATTAGTACCCAGGGCTAATAAACCACAGCTTCCTCTAGCCTGGACCCAGAAGAACTAGATGGTGCCCAGCTACCACTACCTACCACTCTGACCAAGGACACAATAGAGGTACTGGTTAGAATGGGACAAAAATGTAGAACACAATTCAACTTCATTTTTAATTAGTGGATTGATAGAGACTGAGGAAACCCCTGAGACTATTACCCTAAGAAACCCTTTTATCCTGAACTGGAGCCCTTCCCACAGGGACCTTTCAGCCAAATAACATTTTGGCCTATAAAATAAATAATAGCAACCATGAGGCATGTGCTAAAAGAAAAAAAAGTAAGTCCACCCCCCACTTCAAAAATGGAAAAATCTCATTTCAAGCAGGACAAAAATCAATTCTACATTATTCCAAGACAAAAATCAATACAGGCACAACTTCTTTCTCTCCCTAGCCAAGGAAAGACATAAGCAGGGTCCACCCATGGCAACGTCCTTGTGAACATGAAAATTAGACTCCCTACCCTAGAGCCATTTAATTTACTGCCGATCATGAACCATCATCCACCAAAAACATATATACACACAATCCCAAGGACCCAGGTCCTCCTACTGTCTTCATTATTTCCACACCATCTAATCAGAGTCATTCTCCACAGGTGAACCAACCTTTACCAAGGCATCATGGGCCCTCTTCTTTCTAACTGTTGCTGGAAGAGCTTCTCTTGATGAAGGAATCTCAATCAACAGCAAAACAATGGGTAAATTAGGCTAGGATAATATAGCTTGCAACTGTACTAATTATTTTTCCTGGAGACATCAATTTGTTCTGGTGTACCCAGAACTTGGTAAAGCATCTGACACATAACAGATGCTCACTAAGTCATTTATGAATATTAAAGGCCCACTCATGCTGACCAACTTCAGGAAGACCTAACAGTCCTTTCCAGGTGTTTCAGAATGATCTCTGAGAATGAGAAAGAAGTCAGCCCTCTGCCTTCCTAAAACTCGTGCTTTCCCCATGTTCAGCAAAAATACACAGACTTTTGTTTTATGTTTCCTGTAAAGCAACAATTACTTATTTAATCTCCTTTAAAATAACCACCCTAATAATTTACATTTACTTGATGGTAACTTTGTGTCAAGCATGGTGCCAAGAACCTCATACACATTATCTCCTTGAATGTTCACAATAACTCTATGAGGTAAAATACTAGTATCCCTATTTTACAGATAAAAAAATGAGAGAGCAAAGTTAAGTAACTTAACAATCAATGGTCACAGAGGTAGCAAGTAGCAGTTGGGATTTGAACTCAGGCAACCAACTTCCGAGACCCAACTCTTACTCTTAAGCAATATGCTATTATGCATTATAATTTAATGATATCTCATTCCATAATACCTGGGAATACACCCCTATATCTATCAGGGAGGTATGTGTGCTGGGAAAGACTTGGCCTAGGGGTGGGGGTGGGGGGCGGGCAGACATATGCCTAAATTTGTGAATTCACAATTTAGAAATTTAAGCTAAAGACAAAATTATCTCTTTCCAAAGTACTTCAGTTTATGTCACATAATTGGTAAAAGCTAGTAACAACACCAATTTTGAGCACCTGTTTTGTGTCAGGCAAAGGAAGGCTCTTTATATAAATTCTCATTTAATCCTCCCATATCCCCAGAAGGTAAGTACAAGTGTCTTCATTTCACAGAAGGTCAAGGGATAGAGACCTGCTCAAAGTCTCAGTTATTAGCAATAAGGATATGATTCAAACCCAGGTCTGACAGATGCCAAAGCCCAAGTCTTTTCCTCACAGGTTGCTTGGAATGATACTGTGCATCTTTATTTTTTTTAAAAAAATTCATGATTCTACTGCAACATTGCTTCCTGAAGTAAAAAAATCACAGATGGTAAACAGATGTCCCAGGCTCAGCCAGACCCAAATATTATCTTACAAAAGTAAGTAGGTATCCATACTTTCCCCCTCAGCCCTGCCATCATCACAAACCACTCTTCTCCTCTGCTAGTCCCCTGGCCTTGAAATGCCGAAGGCTTAAGCACACATACCAGTACATCAACCCAAATTAACTTTCCATCACCCCCTGCTCATCTGGTGAGATATCACAGTCAATGAGAACAGAAAACAGGGAGGGAAGCACTGGATAAGGGGAAAGCAGGAAGAGCCTTTTACTAATTTATCAAGATATGCATAATCTCTCCTCCCCAGTGCACCTGCACATACACATCTTTTACGAAACTTTACAGCATCCCCCATATAAGTAGTCTAACAACAGGATCCAACAACCCTTTTGCTCTAAAGTTCAAGTCAAGCCCCTTTTGAATTTGTCCATACACTCACATTAAGGCAGCGAGCCATGTTTTCTATGATGTGACTCTAAGATCAGAATTCTTTCTTTCCCCACAACCAGGCTAAGAAAAAAACAGGGAGTGTCACGATGGCAATTTATCAAATGCCCAGTGGCATCTGCCCAGGAAGTGAAGGAGAGCTTCTGAGTTAGTGTCCTTCAGATCTGGGAACAACAAAGGAAGAAACAGAGACCAGAGAGGGTTGGGGCAGAGGAAACAACCACACAGCAGCAGTGTCAAGGAGCCAGAAAACAACACATCAGCCCAGAGTAGTAATAGTAGTAGGCTGGGAAGCTTACCATCCCCAGCCCCTGAACAGAGTTCCCAGGGCACAGCCTCGCCTGCCACTGGATCCATTCTCCCTCAAAAGCAGAAAAAGTCCAATCCAATCCACTCAACTCACACACACAGACCCCACCTAAAAAATACCAAGCTACAACAGAGGTAATTTGTATCGCATCTGACAAACAGGTTGACTTGGCCTGCCAATATTGTTATTGTTAGATGCCATCAAGTCAGTTCCAATTCACAGTGACCCTATGCACAACAAAATGAAACACTGACCAGTCCTGCACCATCCTCAAAAATGTTGTTACATTTGAGCCCATTACTGCTGCCATTGTATTAATCTATCTCATTGAGGGTCTTCCTCTTTTTCACTGACCCTTCACTTTACCAAGCATGATGCACTTCTCCAGGGACGTGTCCTTCCTGCTGACATATCCTGAAAATAATGCTATATCCAAAGTATGAGGGACAAGGTCTCGCCATCCTGGCTTCTAAGGAATATTCTGGTTATACTTCTTCAACACAGATTGGCCTGTCAATTTACTGATATTTTAACACCACTGTTTAACAAGAAAATAAAATATTAATCTGGTTGCGGAAATAAAGTAATTGGTAATAGCAATAAGGTATTTGTATAAACTGTTGTTGTTGTTAAATTAAGTGCCATTGAATCAGCTCCAACTCATAGAAATCCTGTATAGGATTTCCAAGGAGCCGCTGGTGAGTTTGAACTGCCAACCTTGTGGTTCGCAATCCAATGCTCATCCTACAGCCACACCAGAAGTTCCCTGTGTAAAGTACAGGCAAGCAGTTCAATAAAAAAAAACAAAAAAAAAAAACCCTAAACTAAAATGTTTGTAATCCTCAAATTTTTTCTTATAAAATGAAAACGTCATTAGGGAGACCTATGGAGGGGACAATATACTCTTAAATGTCATTGAAGATTAACAATGCTATATTTTAACCACTAAAATGGCAATATTTATACACACTCGTGAAACATCAATAACAGGCAGCTTTGCAGTCTTCTATCATAAAATTAGATCAAAAACGATCTTGAAGTTGGGCAGTTGTGGTTATGTGCCGTGGAGTCGGTTCCGACCCATAGCGACAGGGTTTCCGAGGCTGTAAATCTTTACAGGAGCAGAAAGCCGGTATGCTCATTTAAATCTCTCTCTCTCTCCTAGGCATTTTCTCCACAGCATTGCCCTTAATCTCACTTCATACTCAGAGAACCACCAGACATAGTAGGAG
This sequence comes from Chrysochloris asiatica, assembly GCF_000296735.1. Lineage (NCBI taxonomy): Eukaryota > Metazoa > Chordata > Mammalia > Afrosoricida > Chrysochloridae > Chrysochloris > Chrysochloris asiatica. The sequence goes on along the minus strand of NW_006408602.1, from coordinate 4,131,178 downwards.
TTGGTGTGGTATGAGTTTTGATACACCAGGCTTTAATGGTGGCTTTACCATTTATTCTGTATATCTGGATCTCAATTTCCTCATGTAGAAAATGGGGAGTTGTGAGCCTTGTCCCAACCACCATATTGTTGTTGTTGTTAAGTGCTGTCGAGTCAGTTTCGACCCATAGCGACCTTGTACAGGGTGTTTTCCGAGGCTGTAAATCTTTACCGGAGCAGAAAGCTTCATTTTTCTCCCGTGGAGCAGCTGGTAGTTTCGAACTGCTGACCTTGCAGTTCGCAGCCCGATTTGTAACCACTACACTACCAGAGCTCCTTAACCACCATATGTTGTTGTTGCTGTTAAGTGCCATCGAGTCGGTTCTGACCCATAGC
>NW_006408602.1:4103402-4128349 GCF_000296735.1 Chrysochloris asiatica | reverse complement strand
CTGACCCAAGCCATGGTATTTTCAATAGCCTCATATGCATGTGAAAGCTGGAATAAGGAAGATCGTAGAAAAATTGATGCATTTGAGTTATGGTGTTGGAGGATAATAATGAAAGTGCCATGGGCTGCCAAAAGAACTAACAGGTCTGCATTGGAAGAAGTGCAGCCAGAGTGCTCCTTGGAGCCCAAGATGGCCAAACTTCGACTCTCATACTTTGGACACATTTTCAGGAGGGACCAGTTACTGCAGAAGGATATCATGTTTGGTAAGGTGGAGGGTCAGAGAAAAAGAAGAAGACCCCCAATGAGATGGATTGGCCAAGTAGCAGCATCGATGGACTCAAGCGTGGCAACAATAGTGAGGTTGGCCCAGGATCTGGCAGTGTTTCATTCTGCTGTGCATAAGGTCGCTATGAGTCAGTACCAACTCGATGGCACCTAACAACAACCTAACAAGCTCTTTAAATTCAGATTTAAAACACATTTCAAGTCCTATTACTTGTTATGGTATTATATTTTAATGTTTGCTTCTTTCTGTTAGGAAAGGTTACATGCACAAAACACACCAACATTTGAACATTAATTATGAGAACTAAACTAGTTTTATGCAAACGAAAACAAAAATGATCTCTGTACCAACTAAGATGCAGCAATCTCTTTTCTTTTTCCTTTGACATGAAAAAATACAATAAATTTTAAAGGAGTATTTAGAAGATAGTGAGTGTTATGCAAGCCACTAATAGGAATTGTCTGTATTTGTTCTACTCTTAGTAACACTGAAAGAAATTTTAATACAGAAAATGACTTCCCTCTATGTGCTTGCTGAATCACTATAAAACATTTTGTAAGATTTTTCACCAGAACAGTGTTCCATCCTAAACTTTGGAAGTAAACAAAGAAGCTCTTATTTGCCATCAGAAAGTAGTTGAACATATTAAATTTTTCTGCATCCAAAATTACCAAATCATTCCCTAAATCTAATCTCTCCCTTTTGCTTTCTAGTCACAATATCAGTAAAGCACTAGCTTATAATTTACACTAGAAACAAGAGTGTCAAATACTAACATTTACAACTACAGTCCTCTGTGGGAATCCAGGAGGGATTGGTTCCAGGACTTCCACAGATCCCAAAATCCATGGATGCCCAAGTCCTTTATACAGAATGGTGTAATATTTGCATATAACTTACTTGTGCACATCTTTCTGTATACTTAAGATCATCTCTAGTTTACTTATAATACCTAATACAATGTAAATGCTATATAGCACTTTATGCTCCTTCTTAATTGCTTTTTTCTTTCCAGATTATTCTCATTCTGAGGTTGGGTGAATCCTCAGAACCCATGAATAATGGAGAACTGACTGTACATCCTATAGGAGTCCCCTTTGAAATGATTCAGTGAGGGAAATTCACATATAAATAAACACACATATAGATAGAGAAGGGTTCCTGGTGTGGCACTGTAGGATAAGCAATGGACTGCTAACTGCAAAGTCGGCAGTTCAAAATTACCAGTCGCTCCTAAGAAGCACTATACAGGGTCATTATGAGTCAGAATTGACTCAATGGCACTCAACAACAACATATATGGAGGAAAACATAGAGCAAATATAGCTAATGTTATTCAATGTTGAGTGTAGGTGATGCCTATATAACTCTTCATTGTATATTCTTTCAACTTTTCTATATGTTTGATAAGTTTTAAATAAGTTTTAACATATTTTAAAATATAAATTTTGTATTTCACTGGTTTAACTTTGGAGGACAAAAAAAAAAGGCAAAATGTCTTTATCCTTAAAAGTGTTTAATACTCCTTATTTTGAAAACATATGAAGTCTAAAACCATAAAGCAAATTTTTCATCATTTATTGGGTGTTCCACAGTTTCAATTTTCTTCATATTAAGTCCTAATGTTTATCAACTTGGATAATTAATCATTTAAATAATTAATCATTGTAATTGAACTAAAGGAAATATGAGCTCAAGAAAATAGTTTTATTGCTTACACAGTATACTTTCCTTTTACTCTCCACACTTTTCTGGACTTTCTCCAGCATTCTATGTCACTAGACACTAGCTACACTCATGTATCCTCTTGAAAAATAAGAAATCAGGACTTGTCATGTCTGTGACCATTTAAAATTTTAATAAAATTACCAGGGATCATGTATGTCATTTAAAGATTAATGAACTGTCAGTAATTTTTTTCCCAGTGATCTAATGAAAAGCTATGGAAGCTATATTAAGTCTCAGAACTATGAAAAAAGTAAGAATTCTTAAAATTTAACCATAGCATCTTCTTACTCTCGCCTCCCAATTTTTAAGACACATGACAGTCACATAAGAGCCAGTAAAAGTGCCAGGGTAGATGCCACCTGCCTTTAGCTCTCATATCTACACTGTTGCAGCTGCTTATTAAAACAAGGTTGTGGAACATTTCTATTCACTGATTCTACTGTTAGATAATAAAAACTGATTTTTCTAGCCATTTTAAAAAAACCTTAACAATAAACTTATTATCAGAAATTTAGTAAAATGAGCTTCTCGTGAGTATAAAAAGTCATACTTTCATTTGTCCAATGTTTATTTAAAATTGTTACCTTGGTGACATGAAAATTGCTTTAAAATATAAGCTATTAAAGTACTTAAACTTGAAAACATCTGGCATGTCAAATTATTTGGAAGCTTGTGGTTTAAAGTACATGGTTTGAGGTGGTGTATTTGGAAAGAATTCACTTATCATTCTCAGTCTTTGCAGAGAGCTAGCCCTGAAAACAAATGTATGTGGTAGTTCACCGCTACCATAGAGAATCAATAACCATCTATTTAATTTGCTAAGACAATGTAAATTAGTAACTTCCAGCCAGATGTGCAATATACACATCAAACAAACTGCAACCTGTTCATTATGAAAATCCTGTCAACACACATAGAGCCACTTGATGACAGTTTGTCTAAGGCAGTTTCCACATTTGCAGCTATAATAATTGTCCCAAGAATTTTTGTACAAAGAATTGGAGCTGCAGAGTCATAAAATGGTAATCAATTTCAGCTTTTTATCTTGTGTGCTTTTGTGTATACATGTTTCTGCATGTTTATTTCTATTTTCATTTGGTGGTATAAAACGTTCAGGAAAATGTGTACCATGCTAATTTTCCCTTTATAAATCATTTACTTATCCTCATTACATCTTTTTAATCTAACATAAAGCTGGTAGTTTAATTTAGCAGTTCTAAATAAATGTGCAAAGTGAAAAATGACAGTCAACAGAGAAAAGAAAGTACACTTATTCACTGGAAAACAAAACAGAGTATTTCAAAAATGACTCCAAACATAAATTAAGTTTACCCATTGGGAGGTCTAACTCGCATTCTGATCATTTATATGGGTCTGTGTGACTATATACCCTGCTGTTTGATAAAAAATGATTACTAACCACAGGCACCCACCAGAGAGCAGAACGTATGTATAATGCTTGTGATGTCTCAGACATACAAAGCACCTTCTTAAAGAATGTCCATTTCCTTTCTGTGGTAAGCAGACATAATTTTTCACCCTTTAATACTTCTGCTTCACAGAATGGCTTATTTTATGGATTATGCCTTGCCATTTTCTCTTGTGTTTATTTTAATAATATGACAAAATATATTTATAAAATAGTTGGTTTTGTTTTCTGATGCTCAAACATTGGTAGGTTTTCTGTTCCATTAAAATCCACCACCTTCTTGCTATGACTAACTCTAACAGTATTAACTTTAACACTGTTTACTAAACTAAGAGAAATAAATTCTGCTTAATAACCAGCTATTATTCTTCAATACAGAATCCTCATTGAATTTCATTGTCTAAATCTGTTGGATTATATTTTCTTATTAAACAGAGCACAGAGTAAATACTCATATTGCCAAGCATACAATTTCTAACTACTTCATTTTTAATTCATCAATTTAGAAGACTGTGAAATTAATATCATTTTTATCAAGTGTAGTCTAGTTGGATTCCAAATAGCACCCTTTAGCTAACTTCATAAGGTCAAAATATCATTTGTACAAAGTGCCTGGTGTGTCAATCCTTCTCAAGTAAGTAGCTCTAGAGGTCCCCTAAAATCACAAGAATTTCAACCTCTATTTAAAAAAAAAATTGGACACAGCGCACACAAAAGAGTTCTTCATAAAGACTTCAACCCTAAGCAATTCTACTTTCACAAACATTATACAGAACGTGCTTTCTTTACCAGCCACATACTAGGCCACGTGATCAGCCTGCAGGGCCACACCAGCAACTAGAAACGATTATTGTTTCCAGAAAAGAGTAAGGCTCAAATGCAGCTGCCACAGCCACCCCAACAGCCGCGCCCGCAGGTGGCACTGCGAGCCCAGCTCCTCGCCCGGCCAAGCGACAGTACAATGTGCAGGGCATGGGTGCCGGCCAAGGCTTGCAGCATTAGCCCTTAGCTCGGGTGTCTTTGCTTTCTGGTCACTTAAACCCGCTTTGTGGTTCAGGAAGAGAACCACTCTCTCAGAACTCTTAACTTTGACTGGAGACTCTGGTTAAAATTAAGAACTTCAAACCCCAGATCTGAAAAAGTGAAACAGATGTCCTGTTTGTTAACCATAAATGGCTCCGTACGTCGGCCCCGCCCGCACCCACTTTTTTTTTTTCCTTTCTGCTGCATTAAGTTTTATTTAATGCAGAGTTGGCTTAAAAGGTTAAAAAAAAAAAAAAAAAGAAAGAAAGTAGAAGGCAAATATGGACTGTGGATGGAAAAACTCCTAAATCATTCTCTAGAAAATAACGAAGACTGCCTTTTCAGAAAGATGAAAGCGCTGGAACCGCCTGCTCCCAGAGCACTGGGAGGCCAAACCGGCATACCCAGTGGACTCAAGCCTCAACTTGCTGGGCCACGCTGCGCTGCGCCGCGCCAAAGCCCGCGTAACCCGGAGTGGACGTGGGGGACTCCTTGGACCACTCACGTGAGAACGTAGTTGACGCTGACGATGCAGTGAGGTCTGGACGAACGACTGTTGTGCACAATGGTCGCATAGCTCTGCACCCACACCCAGCCGCCGTGCTTCGCCAGGAACCTGTAGTACTTGGTGGTCACTTGTCCCTTCACCAGCACTAATGGAGAAACAGACGCAGGAATGGTGAACGAGTACGCCACAAGCCTGGTATTGGAGGTGGGAGTCCCTTGTAGGACCTAATAATATCTGAGTCAGACAGGAAGGAGAAACAATAGGGAAATTCTCCAAGAATTGATTGTCCACTTAATTTTCATTGAATCCTGCCGGCCCCCTTCACGGGATGTTAACGGGTGGCACCTCACTGGTCTGATGGCTTCACCTTTAACAAAAAGGGAACACCTTAAGGTGAGGGGCTTCCCGCAGATTCCATTTTCTAACTGCAGAAGGAAGGAAAAAAGGGTCTGAGCAGCTAAATTCGGACACTCACGTTTCCTGTCCCGAGAGATTACGCTCAAAAGTATACAAAAGGCTGAGAAGAAACAATGCATAGAGAGCAAACAGACTAACCTAGTTTGTTTGCATCGTAGTGGAGGGAGAAGGGAAAGGGGAGAGTTCACTAGAAATGTCCCATCAACCTTCCTGTTTGGCCTGCGGCTGTTAGAAAAATTTGGCGGGGGCAAAGTGGGCAAAGTGTACAAGCACCGCCTCTACCTATCTCTGCGAGGAGATCTCCCACCCGTCAGCTTCCAGTGGTCAGAAACCTTCCCACCCAGCGACGCGCCAGAGCAACCAGGGCGGGGCGGCGTCTTACGTAGGTGATGCGCACAGCGCAGGTGGAAGGTGTCGCAGCCATGCACGTGGTGGTACAGGGTCTTTTCAATCAGGTCCTGAGGCTCGTACCCCGTCAGCTCTGCCACTCTGAGGAGAACAATGTCCGTGAGATGAGTGTGGGGTGTAGGGCTGTCCCCCTGAGCCCTCCCCCACTACAAAGAGACGTCTCCGACAAGGGTGCTTGCCCTCTCTTCTCAGGGCTCCGTCAGTCACTTCATATGCAAAATGGGCGCTTAAGACCTACTGGAAGTTCCCAGTCACTGAACTGGGCAGCTTTGCGCCTTCGCCCGCCTACCTGGAGTCAAGGAAGATGAGCTTCATGTCCAGGCTGGCGCGGAACATAAACATATTGCTGTGCAGCTTGATCTCCGTGACAGCACTGGGCGGTAGCGAATGGCCCACAGCCACCAGACCCACGTTCTGGTAGCAGCCGTCGAAAGGGGACATGTCCAGGCTGTACTGACGGATTTTCAAGTAGCCGCTGCAGTGAATGACCTGAGGCGAGGGGAGCAAAACTCAGCCACAGCCCCAAAGCCCCCCAAAAATAGGATTACTGAGACTTTCCTCAACCAAAAATGGATATGTAGGCTACGCTCCGCACTAAGGTATCCAAAGTCACTGATGCTCTGTGGTGTCTCAAGGGGTAACTGTATCACTGAACTAGACTACCTGGGAGCTTGTAAAATTGCAGGGATCCAGGTCCGCCAACCAAAGTGCATCCAATCGCAGGGTGGGGCCTTAGAATAGCATTCAACCTGAGAACCACAGCTCAGAGCTTAAACATTTTTTCTTAAAAACTCCGCGGTTAAAATCTGTCTCCATAGGTTGTTAACGTTCAGACTCATGTTGTTGTTGAGTGCCCTCGAGTCGATTCCGACCCATAGACCCTGTATAGGGTTTCCAAGGAGCAGCTGGTGAGTTTGAACCGCCTTTGCAGTCTGGCACATTAACCCACAGCACCATACCAGAACTCTTAGCCACCCTGTAAAGGGTTTCTGAGGAGCAGCTGGTGACTTTGAACAGCCAACTTTGTTGTCCAGTGCTTTATCCACAGTGCCACACCAGGACACCAGGTCTCTTTGGGTAGACTCTGACAATCCACATAAATGACCAATTATTCAGATGTTTTCCAGACTCCTGAGGCCCATCTACAGGCTTCAGATTAAGAACACCCACAGTCTAGAATTAGCTTTACCTGGTCAGGCTTAGTTCCCAGGTGTTCACAAAGTTCTATGACCCACAAGGCACATCCAGTCAGCAGCATTTTGATGCGTTTGAGGGTACCCACTCAGGAGGACCACTGGTACCTCCCACACACCAACACGCACCTTGTAGCCACCACAGGTGAGGCCCGCATTCCTCTTGGCCAAGACACATTTCATCCTCAAGAAGAAGGAGCGCTCAATCTCATACTCTAGGGGAGAGGAGTGGAGGAGGGCACAGGAAGTGAGATAGGCAGGTGGGGAGAAGCTAAAAGCAGGCTTGATGGGCTAGTGTTAGAGGCATGCATCTTCTCTTACCCTGTACAAAGTGAGAGTGGTAGGGCTGGTGGGCTGTGAGTACCGCCGTCATCTCATCGTGGTCAGCTGGGTGGATGTATTCATAAATACTGTTCCCGGTCAGCTCAACCTTTAAAGAGCAAAGTATCACTATCCTGTGATGGTGAACTGCCCGGTTACAGGGGAGTGGGGGACCGACCAGGGAGAGGACTGTCGGGGATAAAAGCTAGAATTCTGGAGTCTACCCTGAGTTCTAATTGCATCTCTGCTGCTTACCACTCATCCCAGACTATCTATACCTAATTTTCCTTATCTAAGAAATAAGAATCATAATAATAACTGCAACTCCCTGGCAATATTCTAATAGGAAGTATGTAATTGCCTCTCACTGTGCCTGGCTGATGGTGCAGACTAAAAAAACTCACCCTTATTTGGTCCTAGGATAGAAGTTAAAGGATAACAGAAATGAAAGAGTGGGAAGATCCACACGCTTTTAAAGACCTAGACCCCTTTCAACTGAAATTAATTCAGCCCCAGAACTGCAAATATAAAAAGCTTTTGAAAAGCCAATCCCCTTTAGGTAGACTCCCCCCACTGCCCACACCCCCACACACACCTAACACCTACCTGAGAAAGACCCAGGTGGACTGAGGCTGTCTCTGAGATGTACATGATTTTCCCATCTGGGGCCACCACGAAGATGAAGCCATCTAGGGTCTGGGGAGGCAGAAACAGGATTAATGGAGACCCTTCTAGGCCACTCTGGATAAACTGGGAAGGGCAGATTAGAGAGGTTCAGCTAAAACTTTAGTGAAATGAGTGAAAAAAGACTGATAGGAAGCAAGATATGAGAAAACTAGCCACAAAGGTCACCTCTTTTGATTATTCCCAATATGTGTCTGAGGACATGCAGCATACTAGGAGAGATCAAGAGAAATTAGTAGATAAGGCTATTGCCTTTCAACAGTCAAGATTCAAATGGTCAAAATGGACACATCTGTAACGTGTACACACAATCAGGGGAAGAAAAATCAGTCTGAATTAAGAGGTGGATTAGGATCTTGGGACAAAGATCAATGAAATAACTAAAGGTCTCCTGTGTCAGTCTTTGGAGGGCTCCAAAGTGGCAGCATCCTATAGCAGAAAGAGTAATAAGAGGATTTGGAAAAGATCTATTACAGTAGGCAGTTCTGATAGTCTGAAAAGTTTAGAGACAGAAGGGGAGCTAGTCAGTGGCTCTGGAAAGAATCCAGAAGAGTGGGCTTTAGGAAACAGGAACTTTAGAAGCAACAAATCCATAGAGTAGTGCTATAGTATGCAGCAAACTGACAGGCTTTCACTGTCTCTTTATCTCTGAATGAGGCCTCAGTCCAGGCAGTGGAGTCAAGGATGACTCAGACTCTTCTCTCAAGGATCCCAAAATCCAATGGAGGTGATCGGCCTGAAGACAGGTATAAAAACCACACAGCTGAATAAAGTGGTCAGGGTCCTGGGGGGAATTCAGAGAAGATTTTAAAGTACTGATGCTTGAGGAAGAAACTTAGAATGAAGACGGGAGGAAGAGTGTGTTAGGCAAAAGGAATAGCATAAACAAAGACAGGGACTAAGGGGAAAGGAGTCCGGGGTGATGAATTTGTGTACTGAACATAGGACTAAGAAAATACACCGAAGCTGGATTTTGGAGAGTTTGAGATGCCAATATAAGGAATTTTTAGTCACTCCTATATACATCAAGGTTCCAACAGAGGTTTCTAAGCAAGGGAATAACATGACTAAGTGTGATTTGTTATGTTTTGTTCCTGGCAAAGTGTGGATGGTGACCTATAGGAGGGAGGAATGGGAATAAGGAGATCAGAGAAGGTTGCCTAGAGCAGTTGGAGGTCACAGAAACAGAAATGGGGGAAAGTCTAATTCAAATATGGTTCTGGCTTTGGAATCAATGCTATTGGTAATAGAAAGAGAAACTAAGGCTGGAGGCATTGAGCAGAAAGTAGCACAACTAAACAAGACTGAAAAATTTTAAAAGTGTGGTGAGTTTTGTATGACAGGGAGTCTGGGAGAGGGAGATAATGAATACTTAACTTGAGGATAAAAACTTACATGCAGATCCCCATCTGGATATGTACAGTTGACAGTAGGAAATAAGATCTGGAGCTCAGGATAAGAGTCTAGACTATAGATACCAGCTGGTGTAGGGAAGATAGATGAGGTAATGGTGTTGGCTAAGATCACCTAGGAAGCCTTAAAGCTGTGAAAGGAGATATGCAGCTGGCACTTTGGAGAAACAGGTCAGCTCTTGTTAAGTGTTATCAAGTTGGTTCTGACTCATAGTGACCCTGTATGGGTTTGAACTGCCAATCTTGTGGTTATTGTACAGTGCTACACCAAGACCCCATACCAAGTGCCGTCAAGCCGGTTCCGACAGATAGAGACACTGTATAGGGCTTCCAAGGCTGTAAATATTTATGAGAGCAGAAAGCCTCATCTTTTTCCACATGAAGCGAGTTATAGTTTCTAACTACTGACCTTATGGTTAGCAATCCAGCTGGTAAGCCACTAAGCTACTAGGGCTCTTTACAGGTCAGCTAGTGCTGGGAAAATCCAGGAAGGTGGATGGAGTGAGGAGATGAATTAGGAAATCATACTATTTTAGAAACCATGGGAAGAGGATATAAAAGTCATATCACCGCTTTCTGGTCTTTGCTTCACTATCACCTTCTCACTGAGGGGTTCCTTGGTCACCCATTTTAAATATCACCACTCAAACTAGCGCTTGTCCTTTCATTTCTTATTTTTCTGCATAGGACCTACACAACTTCGTACATTATACAGTGCACCTTTGTGGGTTTGCATGTCTGTTCTCCTTAGAATGTAAACTCCATGGGGACAAGTGTCTGGCTTGGAGTTGGCTGGCTTGTATTTGTGGAATGTACTAGTTCAAGGAGAATACGAGATGAGCATCTCATGCCTAATTTGAGAATCAAAATACAATGGGGCTTATGGGGAGCAGCTGGAGGGACAGACATCAGATTGCAAGGGCTGGGAGTGAAGGAAAATAGAAGTTTACAAAAAAGCTAGAAGGGATGAGAGACTGGTTTGATCTTTTGTTCATTGTTAAGGGAAATTAGATGGGAATATAGAAAGGTTGGGATATCTGATGGAAGGTGGCTGAGAGAAGAAAAAGGGACAGTAACCTTTCTACATGAATTAAGGGGTGTGGAAGCCTCAGGTGAGAGAATGCTCGCCCAAGAAGTTTTCCCTGTGAAATGATCCTATCCGCATCTGGGAAATAGGAAAGGCAGAACAAGCAAGTCTGTGACACTTCTTCCATGAGATGCCGGAGTTGCGCATCCTTAACCGTTAGGGAGAACCAACTGCTTAGGTTCAAGGCTCCTATGCAAAGAGCTCACTCGTAGTGTACTTGAATAATAATAAAGGGGGTGCAAGGTAGAGAACAAGTGTCAAGCCTAAAAATGCCACCGGGAGTTTTAGTATTTTAAATATTTGCTCTGCGACTTAAGCGGGCAACGGGCAATTTAAAACGGTGTGCACTGCAAACAACGTGGTAATGGGCGCCTCACATTGGTTAAACTCATTATCTTGTGAGGAGTATGTGTGTCTTTGAGAGTCCATGCATGGCCTGGGCTTCCCTGGGTGAGGGGACGAAAAGCGAGAGGAAAGAGCCAGGAAACTGCAGACGCAGCTGAATCTGGAATGTAGAGGTTTAAAACACTGATGGGCATTTCTACCAGATTCCTATTATTTCCTAGGAAAATTTCCTAGGGCTTGACAGCTTGGCTCTGGGCCATACGATTTCCCACGCCTAAAGGTGTCAAATGATTATTCCTCCCTCACTAGGTCCAGCGGCCCTGATCGCGTCTTGCGTGGCTTTCTACTACACCCACTGTCCGGGTTGTCAACCTGCCAAGGTGCCAACGCTTCTCAGGAGCTTAAGAGGCTAAACGCTTTAACTTTGGAAGAGGCTGAGAGAGGCCACATTCAGGCCCATCCCATTTTCCAGGAAAACAAGACTTTCCGCTCAGGGCCAAACATCCGCGTCCTTTACGCACATGCGCCGCCGGGAGGCCAGTGCTGGTACCTGGAGCAGGTGGGAGCCCAGTTCTCGGCCCACGTTGTCCAGAGGGCTGGTCCGACTGGAATGGCCCCATGCCTCGCCGAGCCCTGTGGAGACACAGAGATGCTGGCAGTATTGGGACTAGCCCAGCGGTTTTGTCTACACACACGACCAGAGACCGAAACTGTAGAAGTTCTCCTGCTGTATCCCACCCACAGCTCAGGATCAGAGTCTGTAAATTTCGGCTCCGTGCTCCCAACTTGAAGGGTAGATCAGAGGTCATACTCCCTCTCCAGGACCCGCACTTGTTTCTCAATGAGAGCACGGCCTTAGTCAAGCGCCCTTCTCGTAGGACACTAAGTGGCCAAGTCTGGGGGGCAGTCTTACCCTGGAGGGGCTCTGACATTCCAGCAAATAACTTTTGGGTAGGCTCACTGGTATGCTTACGGAAGTGAGGAACACTTTATTTCTCGCCCAAGGTTTTCATCAACATCCTTGTTATAAGCCCAAAGATGTCCTCAGATCCCGGCGAACGCCAGTGCCTATCCCGAATGACCTGGAGCAGGCGGGCCAAGTCCTGCGGGTCCGTAACGGATTCACTGATTGGCTGCAAGGTTCTGCCGCCATTCTCCTCCCCTCTGACTCTGATTTTAAATCTTCTGAAATAGCCCTTTGCGACTGGCTTCCAGTCCCAGCATTCTTGCTTAATCCCTGTCCCTCTGCCTTTCCACCTCTAGCTCCTGGACCTCCGTCGTCCCCAACCAAAAAAGAAAGAAAGAAGGAAAGCAAGGGAGGGAGGAAGGAAGGAAGAAGAGAAGGAGGAAGAAAGCTTTTTTAAGCTAGTTACTTTGAGGTGTTGCCACCTTCTTAACACTACTCTGTTTCCTTCAGGATACAGAGAATCATTCCATTTCTTTCTCTTCCAGGTGCATCGTCTATTAACAAAGACAGACCTTCCTGTCCTTGATACTACCACGTTAAAATCGTTCGAGGTTTTACCATGAATCATTTCTCCAGTGATGGCTAAAAACTAAAATGCTCAAGACTCAAGGCGGAATATTTTTTTTTAATAACATGTGTTATATGTATAATGCCTGTTTGCAGAAGGAGAAAGAAAAGTAACAACCTGCAGAGTTTTGTTTATGGGTAGCATCTTATAACAGTGTTGCTGCTGAAATTATTTTAACTAGGTAGTTAAGCTATTTTATGCTTACACCATTAAGCAGGCTTAACATGACCCCCCTCCTCCACCCTCAAAAAAGTCATTTCCTGCATTAAGTGGCAAATCACCATGAAGCACACAATGACAAACATAAACTCGCATTATAATATGGAGGTGGGGGGCGGGTCTTTCAGAATAAAATATGGAGTTCGTCAGAAGCTCTTGCTAAGCAAACGATCAAGATCCACACAACCAGTATCTTCCAGAGCCCCTTAAGCTTAAGAAATCGGGTCTTTCTAGGTGTTTGCACATCTAAATAAATCTAACGATTTCCCCACCGCTCTTCAAACAACAGGCTCCCCGCCCCCGCTCGCACGCTTCTCACTCCCTCAAGCTTCCTAAACCCCTTCAGTCTTCGGTTTCCCTTCCCAGAGTGATTCCTCTCTCCAGTCCTTTGGTCCTCCCGGACTGCTCCGGAAGGACCCTGGCCTGCACACATTCCTCTTTCCTGTTACCTGCCCTTCGCTTCCCTTGTCTCAGACAAGCCATCCCTATTCCTTGGCTTCTGGCACGACGTCATCATTTCTTCACCTCTCTCCCTGTTACACACATACACACCCAGAAGGGGTTGACTGTGGAAACCCTGCGGCCCTGAGCATGACAGGTCAGGAGAGAACAATGCTGTAAGAAGCAAGGACCCTTTGGGCCCAGCAGAGTCCTGAAACCCTAAAGTTTCACGGGGACTAGGGGCCAGGCTCTGCCTGGGGTTTTCCGGAGCGGGCAGAGGTCCAATGGTGTCTTCGGACACGTTACCCACAGTTCCGAGATGGGTGTGAAACCTGAACTAGGGGCAAAAACCGACAACAACAATAACTATCTTTATTCTAAAACTAAGTGGGGGAGGTGCAGAGTAGCTGGAAGACACCTGAAGCAGCCTTCCCACCTGAATCATTTGCAAATGCCCCGGCAGACTTGGGGTTAAATACTGGTTCCGAACTCCCGGCGCAGGCCTCATTAGTATGCGCCTACCAGGGAAAACCAGACTTTCCCGCAGGTTAATAAACAGCCGGTCCAGGCGCAGGTTAACAGGGACTTACTTCGGTAACCCTTCCCCAGGCCCCTCTCCACCTTTTTACTTTCACGGAGCGTTGCCTTCTCTTTATGTTCTCTGTCCAAATCTCCGACGAACGTTTGTGTCGGAGTTAATGTTTTATAAGAGACTGGCAACCTTAGTCTACCTGCCGAGCTTTCCTGACCTAACATCAGGGCCGTTCTAGACCGTCCGCGGTGCAAAGGAGGCTTCCCCACGCCCCAGTGAGGGGTCCCCTTCCCAAGAATTCCGGAGTGTGTCAAAGACCCTCTTTCTTTGCCCTCCCCCCTCGTCTTCTGCCTGCGGTGACGCATTCCCGCACCCAGTTTCCGTTAGCGAGGGGGTAAGCTGAGATTTCGTTTCTGCACTTGACCTACCGCAGAAAATTCGCAAATCCTTTGATTGTCTGTTTAAAATGAGGAGGAAACCAGCTCCCTTTGCGGCGGGATTACAGTGGGAACAAGATCTAAAGATTCTCTTGTAATTCGGTGATGACGAGGGAACGGAGGTTTGCAAGGAGAAAAGGAGCTCTGTGAGGGAGGCGATAACTAAATCAGGTTTTAGACAAAAGGATTTTCCTCAGCTAAAGTGGCCGAAGACAAAGAAAAACATAATCTATTTTGGAAGATTTCCAAGATATGCCACATTAACTTTAGCAGATACATTTTGCTTCTCGAAGGCCCCCCTCTTCCCTTAAAGTCTGGTTTACCATATTTACATAAGTAGCATTAGAAGAGATGTATCTATTATGGATCTAGAGGACTAGCTCACATTTCATGTGAAAACCCAGGGAAGTTTCACTGTTGCTTTACTCAGTTCGTGGTTGAGCCATTTCCATTTAAATACCCCCTGACCCAAGGATTACCTCAATGGACTGACTGCACGGGTTTTGTAATTTCCTGAAAATGAGATTTCGATTTATAAAACAAGAAACCAATTAGTAACCAAATGAGGCGAAGTAGATCCACTAAAATTGACCTAATCCCACAGGCACCATTTAGGCCCGTTCTTGGCGAATGAATGATGAGCCCAGTCTAGCGTGAGCTCAAAGTTTCATCCAGCTGTGTTATTGCAAGCAGCAAAAATAAATTGATCGAGCTTTTCCTTCGGAATGAATTGCACACCCTTGACAAAATATAGATTACAAACCCAGCATCATCGCCTCCTTCACCCAGGCAGAAAGAGAAGCAAAAGAAGCTTGTTCTGTTCGTTTTGTTTTTTGTTTTGTTTTGTTTTAATAAACAACCACTACAAGGATTCCTAGTGTGGCACTGTGGGATCAGTACTATCAGTCCTAGTCTCATCAGTTCAAATCCACCAGCTGCTCTTCAGAAATCCAATACAGGGTCGCTATGAGTCGTAACTGACTCGACGGCATTTAACAACAACACAACATAAGTACTGGACTTCGAACCACCAAGTCAGCGGTTCAAACCCACCAGCTTCTTCTCGGAAACCCTGTACAGGGTCCCTATGCCTCGAAATTGACTCGATTTGCAACATATTTCAATAGCTATTTATTACCTTTGTAGTGGTTTCCGGAACCTTACTTTCGCCGACTGATTGTGATATGTGTTTAGGAGATAAGGAGGGGGGAAAAGGGGGACTATCCCATGATCCCATGACGCTATGACAACTTGGTGACTACGGTGGGAAAAACCCTCCCGAGGTCACGCTCCTAACATCAGGTCTCCAAGGGACTTGGTTCAGCTACTTGGGTTTCTAGCGAGCCTGGGGTGTGAGGGAACAGGTTGGCCCAAAAGAGTAAGCCCAAGCCCGTATATTGGGCATGATCTGCGCATCCTTGCTCAATGTCTGAGCGTTCTCTGGAGTCGAGTCACTAAATTGCCTCACTACTCCAGCTCTGGCCACCGCAATAGCTGGGCTCTCCCAGGAGATAAAAAAAAAAGGGGGTGGTGGTGGTGGCAAAGAATAGGAGCCGCCAGCCAGGACGATGCTCTCGGATCAGTCTGCTAGCAGGAGAATGCTTCAGGCATCTAGGTGCACCCGGCTCCATCTCCGAAGCGGAGGTCCGCCCCTCCTGAGGCCTTCTCTGGACACCCGACGGGTGTGGCCGAGCTATGAGAAGCTCCTAGTATGGAGCGTAAACTGTGCTTAAAGACCTTTTATGTCACAGCTGCCTGGACACCACAGTGTGTGCAAAGCGATGACCTCCGTCCAGGTCTCCCCTGCTTACCTCTTGAGGGGCTAAAGACTCGGTGGCTGAGCCCAGAGGACTCAGCAATATTAGAAACGTCTTCCCTTACCGACTCTCTGAACGCTCACAGTACTCCAGCCCCTAATCGGGCCTGACCCTGCCGACCCAGTCCGAGCCGGCCTCCAGATGACGCGAATTGAACGAATGAGGGGCTGGTGACGTCCTGCCAGATCCTGAGTAACCCGTCGAAATGAAAATGCACGCGGGGTTGACCAGCGGTCAGTATGAGGCGACCAAAATGTGTCAGGGGCGTCGCCCCAAGATTCAAAAGTTTTCAAACCGACCCGGGCCTTAGCCACACCGCCACCCGGGCGGCCCGCGTAGGCGGATCTCGCTTAGGTTCCATAGGAGGCAAGGTCCCAGACTGTCAGACTAAACCCTCCCTCGCCGGAACGCCTCGCGCAGGCGGGATCTTGGTTTAAGGTTTAGCTGCAGGAGGGTTGGCTGATGCGGGCCTGCAAGGGGGAGACCACTGCCCCGGGCCGGGACCCGAGACATCCCCAAATTTTCTCAAAGGGCCGACAGGTACTCCCAAATGGACCAAGCTAGGAGGTCGTGAGCTGAATGGAGGTGCACCTTCAGCTGCCTCTGGAGTGAAAGCGGGCGGGGTCTCAAACCCCCGCCACCAGGAGAGTTGTTGTTGTTGTTGTTAGAGTAGGGGTGCCCCAAATCGGCCTGCCAGGCCGCAGCCGCGCACACGCTTCTCCTAACTGCTCTCTCTGGACCGTACAGCTACTGGCCCAGGACTGGCCGGAGCCGTCACTGGAAAACGACTCTGAGTAGGGGCCGCCCATACGGTAGAGCTACCTGCCAAAGGTGGTTTAAAACGAAATTCTCAGACACCGATTTAGCACTTTCAGTGCAACAGGCCCAATCCCCTCTCCTCCACAAAATTTCAAATTCCATGCACCAGGGATTGACAGTGGGGTGGCTCATTACAATCCTGTGTCAATGCCTCAGTGTCTTGAGTAATACCTGGTCCAAAGTACAGAGAAACGCGGCAAGAATCCACTCTTAGCCTTCAGTCCGCAAGGGTTCGTATTTTGTTCTCATTCACGTCTGCAAAAACTCAAAAGTGACAAGCGAGATTTTCCGGAACTGAAAAAAAAAAAATACTGGCCTGGAAACCAAGTCCGGTTTTAGCTTGAGGTGAGCAATTGTACCCTAACCTAGCTTATGATGCGCTGTTTTTGTTATTGTTTTTATTAGTGATCCCTCCCTTTAAATGAAAGAATTTCTTCTGATCTACAATTTCTAGCACGTAAATCTGCCTTGCAAATGCTGTCCACGGAGTTTAGTTCTGCACTCCACATTTTAAGGCAACATCAAAACTGGAATTAAACAGAGAAGACCAGCGTGGAGCATAAACTGTACTTAAAGGCTTTTAAATGAGAAAAACTTCTGTAAAAAAATAAACAGTGAAACCTAATGCTCAATCATTTCCCTGAACAGCAAGAAAAACAGCTTTAAATCACCATCCACGTGGGAAATGGGGCCTCTTTCTCTCTTTGAGTTCTTGGTCTCAAAATATATGCCATTAAGAATTTCGCTTTTGAAGGGAATAGTATAGACAGTGTCTGTGGGGATTTACTTAATCACCCTAGTCTTTCCAGCCTTTGGAGAGAATGTCTTGAGCCTTTACTAATTTCAACTTTGTAATTATTTTTATTTTCTCAAGACATCTTCACAATGAAATGGCAGTGTAATGTTACCAAGTTTCTGAATGACTGTAGTTTAGAAAACATGCTTGACCCTGTCAAAGGTCATATACCTTCAGTAAAAATTTCATTATAGCTGAATATCAAATATAGCTTTCTTTTTAGTTGAATTTGTCCTATGGTGCACACAAAGTCACACCATCTCTTTTTTTCTCCTACCTTTCTGGATACGGTAACATTAAAGATTTATACATTTCTCACCTCAACTTTTCCTTTGCAAGGCAATTTTAGAATAGAATGTTGCCAATTGGGAGAAATCCAGTTTTAACTATTTCACAGTAATCTTCCCTGAGTTGGTTTTTTTAAAACTAGGAAATATCCATTCTACTGCTTTATTCTTACCAAATTCATTTTTCAAATGTCTCTCATTTTCCCCAACAGTTCAACTGCTATCTGCTCAGGTAAATAAAAGCTGAAACCTGTGCCCAGACAAGGGGTGGTGATGGTGATGTATTCAGTAATGAGGATAGTGGGAAATGAGCTGCATTTCGAGGTGTTTTTATTTTCCTTTCAAATGTAAGTATGAAAAGCTTTTGTTTGTTGATTTAATGTGCTAGCCTTTTTGGCATCCCACCAAAACAGTGAAGTTTTTAAAGTCATTGTTATGCCTATAGCTAAGAATTGATACCGGATTATGAACCAGGGGGGAAAGGTTACATGTGCTATGATGCGTTTCACTTGAAATAACTTGAAATAACTGCTTATCCCATTCTTAATACAAGATTTTACTGAAGACCTACTATGTGCTACGATGGCTTCGAGATCAATATAAAGAAAGATTTCCTTTTCAAACTGTTTCCATTTCTCATCAGTATAGAAGATTAACCCTATATAAAGTGCTCAGTTTCTCCCACTACCATGGACCCCACTCTTGTCCACTCTCACTTTGCTGAACCCAAATTTGGCACCCCCTGCAGGCTGTGCCCATTTCTTCAGCTTCAGATTCGGATTCTCTTCTTTTAAAGTTGTGGTTTGGTTTGTTTTTTGTGGGTCTTTTCGTATTTTTAAAAATCTTGCTTCGGTTTGGGGTTTTTGAAGCCCATCCACCCTCAGAAATAAAACCTCATTCCTAGAAGCCTGTTGTTCGAATAAGCTCACCGAGTGTATACTGCGGGTGACTTACGAGCTCAAGTTGTTGTTGTTAAATGCTGTGGAGTCGGTTTCGACTCATAGCGACCCTGTTGCCATAGAAATAAACGATGAACCCAGAGTTACCACATCCACCATCCCTTTCTTCCCCCTAACCTCACACTCACCCCAGAAGACGGGATGGGAGGGAGGGGCCCGGGATTGGAAGTTGAGGAGGGCTGTAGAAAGCATAGTCGTTGTGAAAGTAGTTAGGGAGGCTCTGCCTGGTCACCCCAGAGAGATTCCAGTGGGTTCTTCACCAGAGTTCTCTTTAAAAAAAAAAAAAAAAAGACCGAGACGTTGGCGATGAGAGGTTGCTTTTAGTCCCTCCTATTTATCCCGTGATTTTAAATTTGTGAAGTTGGCGCTTTTCAACAAGAAAGCTTTCTCTCTTTAAAAATACAGCAACAAAACAAAAACAACAACAAAAACAAGCGAGCCCCTCCCCGCCGCGCCTGTTCCTGCTCGGATCTGAGCGTCCAACTCTGCGCCGCCTGAGGACGCGGAGAAGCTATTCTCTCCGCCGGCGATTACTCGCTGCCCACCAGCAGCACCATATGCTTCTTCTGATCAAACAGCGAGCGACATCGGCACTGATAATTGACGAGACCGGCTAGAAATCACGCAGAAAGGGAGCCCACTGAGACCGCAGGGGCTGACAAATCACTGCTAATAATCCTGTTAGGAACCGCGCGGCCAGCGGAGTTCGCGATCGCTTTATTTTTATAAAGTAGGCGCTGACAGTATCAAAGACAACGAGATCTCTTTTTTAAACAGAAGGGAGTGTGCTTAATAGTAATTTCCCCATCTGCAATTCCCAGCACAGTTTGAATGAAAAGTATGGTTTTTAATATCCAAGTCCTATTTCTTTCTCTTTTTCCTTTTCTAACTTTTCAAGTAATTTACATTTGATTCCTCTCCTCCCGTGGTTTTTCAGGGTCAAATGAGGAGACCTGTTCAAGGAGCAGCTTTAAGACGACTATATCACTATTTAAATTTGGGGAGTAGAACTGAACTATCTATATATTTTTAAGTTTTCCGTTAGTATCCCTAACTAATTTGGAGTATATTATCCAAGCTTTTGACTCGGATAGTAACTGATAAAAGTTCCCGATCAAGCAAAGTGAAACTCCAAACCTAATAAGGACGATTTGCTCCTCTCTCCCCCCTTTCCTTAAGATAAAACAAATCCAAAACACCCAAAATCAACAATAACATAAACTTCTAGAAGTCAAATAAGAATTCTGATTTGATCATAAACAGAGTTCTTTCTCTTGGGGTTTTGTTGATTTGTTTGTCTAATACTCTTTTTCATTTCTGAATTTTCCCCTCAGTCAGCAAAGACAAATCTAAAATACTTTTTTCAAAAATCTGTTTATGTTATTTGGAAGGAAGCATAAATGAAAGACAAAGGGCATTCTCCTAAGTAATAAAACTGGTTAATACAGGACAGTGGGCTGGTAAGTAGTGAATCTAGATCATCTAAAATACAAGTTTTAAATCATGTCAACAGCTCAGCAATTCTGACTTGTAGGTCCAGATCATTTTCCCAATCCAGATGATTTTTTCCAAGGAGGCTAGTGGCTAGCAATCATAGTTTAGTCAAACATGTTTGGGGACCATCCTACCCTTTCAGAAATAATATCAAGCCAGGATTTGCAAATCAACAAGCCCCAAAGTTACTTTCAGGATCTACGCACATATTAAAAACACAGAATGAATGTGTTTCATGAGACAAGGTAAATTCAGGGCATGTTTACTTGCAAATATGCTTGTTCTCATTTGCAGAACTATAGAACTGGGGAGAAAAGATTGCCTAGCTTTGGTAGCACCATGTACATGGGCCTATCTATATTAGCAAAAAATGCCAGAATTTGGCAGTGCTCCTGCTTTCTACTGGATACAATTCTAACAAGAGGAATAAAAAAAGAAAGTCGTGTTTGGATTAGTAGTACTTTCAATTGAGTCCAGTATCTGAAGTGTTGACAAAAGCACTGTTGGGCTGCTTCCCAACCAAACATATCTGATGGACTGAAGAGAAAGTATTTATGGGGAAGTAGAAGGAGCCACGAAAAGGCAACACAAGTGCTCTGTTCAGGGAGCTCCTTAGACCAGCAGACAGGCTCAACTTGCCTTCCCCTTTGCAAAGAGTGCGGATGTAAATATGTAAGTATGTGTTTCTCTGCCCACCGATCCAGTCTCACTACCTGGTGAATCCTGCACCCCTTCTGCCTTTGAAATTCCATCTGGGCAAAGTCACTTACCTTCTGGGAACACCACTCTCATTTTGAGATAGCTGGTGGTAAGTCTGATTATGGATGCTTTGTCCAGCTGCGAGGTGATAGCCGAGGGCAAAGGCAGTAATTTAGCCAGTTCATAAAATTCACTGTTTTCCTTCTCTCTCCTAGTCCGGGCAGCATTTTTGGACTTCTCTTTCATTGTGTCTCGCTCCCCCTTTTTTCTTACCCCGTAAACTCCACAGATTCATCCAAAACCAAAAATAAACTTTTCAATTAGAAATCATATTCGACAAAAACACAAAGCATACTTTGAATGAAGAGGGCTGATGTCTTTGCAGCGGAAAGAATGTACTGATGGCAATAAAAGACCAGAGCTGAGAAATGAAAATATTTTCTTGGAAAACGAGGGATATGAACAGCGGGAAGTTGCTGATCCACAAGCAGTTTGGGCAATCCTGAGGGGATCCGGGTATCAAATGACGGCTGGACCCCTTAGCAGCCAGCCTTTTCTTCGATTCCGCGCTGCGAACCTTGGTCCTTGAAAATTCCACATAATCACCGCCGAAGTCTGCTCTTCAATCCCGAGGCACTGGGGCCGGCGCTGAACCACTCTGGGGAGAACAGGAATCCCGGGGAACTTCTTTCAGGCCGCTGCGAAGACAACAGCATCAGAGCATATGAGATCTGCGGCCCCAAAACTCACTCACCCCCTCGCCCAGGTCCCCAAAACCCGCCGCAAAGGGCCTCGGAGAGCCTCGCCTTTCCTCAACAGATTGTTTCTGCTGGGTTTTTAAGATCTGGAGAAATCAGGCAGCGAGACGGGGGCCCCTGGCAAATAATGCTCGCATTCCCTCACCCTTGCTAGCCACATTCTCCAGCCCCCTGGGAAGTTGCCCAAACAACCAAATGCCTCTTTGTGAAGACCCCCAGGAGACTTGCCACAGCCTGGTCCGGCCTCAAGTGTCTGCAAATGAGCCAGCAAGACTGGGGAGGATCGGGGACTTGGCGTCCTAACTTGGGTCTCCATTCTGAGGGAGTTCTCAAAAAGTGGCACTTACACATCAAGTCCCTCGGGGACTGCAAGACGGCGCGGCAGCACCAGGGTGTTAGCAGAGATGGGGTAAGATCGATGCCAACACACATGGAAATCGCCAAGGAACCAAGAAACAGAAGCTGAAGATACAAGGACCTTCCCCAGCGCCAACACCGACAGGAGCCTGCGCCCTGACTTTGGACTTCTCGTCTCCTATGCTGTGAAAAGCAACGTCTATGTGCCACCTGTGGTGTTTCCGTTATAGCAGCACTAGATAACTAAGAGTCACCATAGCCTGGCACAGCCTCCGGGTGGGGGCTCCTGGCCTGTCCCCCTGCCGCAGAGCTGAAGGAGCTGCGGCTGCACGGGCACCGCAGGCCAGGCCGCGGTTGTCCTCTGCTTCACCTACCTTCAGTCCCCGCGGGCAGCAAAGGGTGCGGAGGCTCCCACCTCTTAATTGCACTCATGCCGCCTACTGTCCAACTAAGCGACTCCGCCGGCCTCTCCGCTTCCCACCGGCAGAGAGGAGCCGAGCGCGCCCAGGATCCCTTTTCTTGGTTATGAATTAGGGGAGGGGTGCGGGCTTTGGGACCGGTGAGGTGGTTTTAGAATCCTCCTCCTCGGTAGTTGCTAAGAAGCTAGTACTATTCCTAATTGGAAACCGAAAACGCCCCCCTGTAACTTCTTTATAGCTTACAGGGTTTAGCTTCAACTTCGCTTCTGCGCTCCCTCTCGCCCGCCCACCCTTGATGTCACTCACAAGCCTTCTCGCTTTCGATTGGCCCGAAGGGACCAGAGGCACGCCGTTCATTGGCCGGCCCGGCTGACTGACGCCAACCTGCCCCGCGCCTTTGCCGCGCGCCCCGCCCGCTGCCCTGCGACCCGAGCAACGGTGGCTCTCCTAAGGCGCTCTGGGCGCTGCGGTCCGAGTTGCCAGGCCTCTGTCGCTGCTCCTGGTCTCCCGGACCTGGCCGGGAGGCTTGCGGGGTCTGTGGTTTTCGCTCCCTGAGGTCGTTCTGCTGTGGCCCGGGCACCCCGAAGTGGCTCTCAGAGGCCCGGAGTTGCAGAGGTCGTGCTGGAGGCTACGGTTCCCGACAGGCGGTTGGTTGTCACCCAGGATCCGGAGGGATTGGCTCAAAGGCCGACCTGGCGGCCGCGCCCCTCCCTTGGGCAGGTAGCTCGGAGGAGGACACGGAGGTAGGGCGGTTGCTGGGCTTTCGTTACTTAACTGTTTCTGTGAAACCACCAAACAAAAACACAACAACAACAAAAACCCCCGAAACCCACTGCCATCGAATCGATTCCAACTCATGGCCATGGAATTCATCGCCAGAGGAGATAAGTAGAATAGCTGTCATTAACTTAATTTAAAAAAAAAAAAAAAAAAAAGGGCGTCTTTTCTAAATGGGTCGGCTCTGGGGTCTGATTTGTTCATCAGAAAGCTCAGCTGGGAATTTTCCTATGGGAGCGGCGAGGAGTCATAGTGGAAAAGAGATAACATAAATAGGGTTAGACAGATCAATTGATAGATAGCTCACAATGATCCGTTATTTTCGATGTCAGCAAAGATTTTTTGTTGGATTTTGTTTTAGGAGACAGAATTCCAACAACAGTATTCGTACAGAAAGAGTACAGTGTGCATGAATGAATTTACAATAGTCACATTTTCCCATTAGGAGCCATTTAAAATAGGTTCGCAAGTACTGTTGAGGACAAATTACATCTTAGAGACCCTCTCATTAAGTCGTCTTCTCTTTCCGTTGTGTGATAGAAGACAAGTGAGAGCAAGGAGAAAAAGTTGAGGTGCCCTGAAGTCAGTTATTACTGCGAGCAATTTACAGCTTGGTTTTGGTGGTGCTGCTGACCACGATCCTTCTCCTGGCGATAACGTTCAGAGACAGTTGTTTCACCTTCTATAAAAAAGCATTGAAAATGGTGCTCTCCTCCTGTTTGTGGCGTTAATTGCCGCTGAGAAAACAAATACTCTGAAGAGGGGTGTGTGCCATTCGGCTGACATTCAGAACAGCCATAAGAGTGTGTTTGTTCAAAAATACAAACATCTGCCTCCTGCTTGCCGCCCGATTGCAGTAAACTCGCTGAATGACAACGGGAGCTATCTAGATGGTATTTACACATCTGGGTAACACCTGGCAAAATGAAGTGAATGTTTTGGATAAAAAGAAAAGATCCAAACACTGAAATGTAATACGCGTTTTAAGCCTGGAATCCAACTAATGGGGAAGGGGGCATTTTTTTCCTAGTGGTTTTCTATCCACTTGGAGACCAGACTCTGGGCGGTTTCGATCACCAAAGAATACAAATTTAACCTGAGATGGGTAAGAGAGTAGAGGTGTAAAATGTACATAGAGAGCAGATAAGGTCGAGTTAGCTACTACATTGGGGGCGGGGGAAGGCGGAATTTACAGGGAACGAACCTTCGGTGACCCATTGCACCCTGCCAACCTGGACGGATCAAAAGCCACAACAAGGTAGGAGTTAGAAGCTGCTTTCTATTCCTACAGAATTCTAAAAGGGATTTCAGTCAAATCTTCATTTGTTTTAAACCCTCTACTTCAAAATGCAGGTGTGAAACTGCCTTTCTGGAGTCTGAAACCCGTGTCCTTCGCAGATTTGGGGCGAATCAGGGACTTCACACAAGCGTGTTTCATAGGAAAGAAATGCAGGTTTCCTCCTACATAAGCAAACGAATATGGAAATCTTCCAAAGACAAAAGACGATGTCCTCTGGGGCTGAGTGAGCAGCGCCAGCGTCCTAACGAAGCTGACCAGTCCACATACCGAGTAGATACCGTTTAATAAACGAAGTGAATTCACTACTAAGAGGTGACGGACCCTCGCTAAGTCCTCGGCACATAACTGTCTGCGTCGCGTTTACCTAGAGATTGAATTAGCATGGCGACGTAACACCTGTTTTTCTAATCTTTGAACTTAGGCTGGGATCCGGAAAGCGACTCCTTCCTTCCCCCTCC
>NW_006408602.1:4097857-4103302 GCF_000296735.1 Chrysochloris asiatica | reverse complement strand
CCACCTGCCAATCCCGCACGCGCGCCCTGCGAGCAGGGCGTGAACTGAAACCTCCAGTGCCTCCCACGTGTTCAGAGAGACGTTGTTTTCCTCTCTAATGTGAACTTTCTAAATAAGTTTCTTGACCCTGAAAGACGAACCCTACCTACCTCTTAGCTAATCAGTGTAAGGAATGAAGCCACAGAGAGTAAAGAGATCAGCATGTGAGATTTATCAACACCAGACATGACACTACTCCCACCAACATCTAGGCCGCCGCCTCCTTGCAGGGGTGCCTTAAAACGTATCCCTTTAGCTCTCCGGCGCTGTCTATGCGGCCAAGGAACGCGATCCTAATGCGGAGGAAACCAGTACTCCCTCCATCCCTTGACCCAGGAGGGCGAATTGCCTAGAGTGACAGCGATATCGCCTCCGGAGAGTCCTTTCCACCAACGCCCCCCACCCCTGAGTCCCCACGCTGCCCGCGGGGAGCCAGCTCACAGCCCTGCCACGTTGCCTGGGGAATTCAAGATCCAGTGCCTTCAATTCCGCGCGTTTCACGCTCCCTGAATGAAGGCGAGAGAGGCTTCTCTGGGCCACCTGACACCTCCCAACACCAAGCAAGGTGCAGGCTTGAGAAGCTGAACCCTAGTGTTATAAAAGTACAAGTGCTGCAATAACGAATCTCGGTGCAAACTGACAAGGCCGTATTTCAGCGGGGGGAACTGCCCCATCTGAGCTCAAACCTTCTATTCGCACACACTCCTCCCTCCAGCCTTCTGTCAGCTCTATGTCCTGCTGCTTGAGTATCTCACCAAAATCCAAACCAGAGTGGTTCCTCTTTTGAAACGACTGTTGTTCTTAAAGAACATTCGAGTCGGTTCTGACTCATAGCGACCCTTTATAGGGTTTCCGGGGATTGGCTGGTGGGTTTGAACTGCCGACCTTGAGGTTCAAACAGACATTATGGTCCATTGCTAATCCTACAGCGCCGTGCACACCACACGCACAATTGTACTCAACGGCCAAGGTCAGAATGAAGGATATAGTTACAATCAATACACAAAATCTTAAATACTCCAGTATGTTAGATCCAGATGTTCACTCTTTACCACTAAAAGGGAGAATTTATTTGGGGAAATATTAATGTCTAGGGAAATATTAACATTTTCTTCTTCCATGTATAGGGGATTATCCTGCACAGCACGTTTTATTGCTACATGTAAAGTCGTTGTGATGTTGAGGCAGAAACAAGGACCCCTTACAACTATGACCCTGCAGGGTGAGGCTGCTTGAAAACAAAAGCTGGGAGAAATCTTTAAATAAATAAATATAATATATTTTAAATTACAGCAAATATTATTTATCTGATCTTGGTATAGAAGACTATAGGACAGGTGGGTATAAGGAGAATATAAAATATGCAACAAACAAAAATCCAAACATTTGCTGAATTACTGTTTCTTAAATTTACGCTAGTATATCCCAAAATTAGCTTGAACGGTTATACATTGGAGAAGAAAAAATAAGAAATACGCAAAAAGGAATTCACCAACATGAAATTAAGAGAGGCGACTGAAAATATGGATTTTATACACCCAAACCCAAATCAACCTCAATGCCATCAAGCCCATTCGAACTCTTAAGACGAAGTAGACCTGCCGCACACAGTTTCCAAGACTAATCTTTATGGAAGTCTACTGCTGCACGTCTCCTCTATGAAGGAGAAATTGTTTCTCTAAATGGGGCACACCCGAGGTGTTCAAAATCTGATGATGAACAAAAGTTTGCGATGATTTCTGGTTGCCGGCTAGCAGCCACTTAGGGAGCACGGGGGCTCCAACCAGCCAATCCACAGGAGAAAGAAGAGGCTTTCTGCTTCCAAAAAGATTTACAACCTCGGAAACTCTATAGAGGGTCGCTATGAGTGGAACTAACTCAGTGGCACTTCCCAACAACAGAAGCAGCAGCAGCTTTAACCATTTAGAGCACTTCACCAAGGCACCACTAGGGTTGAAAGAATCTATACTACATCAATTCTCTTAATAGTCTAGATAATATTTTCCTTTCAGACTTTGAAATCATAGGGTCTAAAGCATAATCTTGCATTGGTCGCTGAGAAATGAGTGTTCCTTAAATTGTGCATCGCCGTATATGCAGACACAAATTATAAACTTTAAACGAGCCTTACTTGTTCAGAACAATCTGACACTCAAGCCACAGTTACTTTTCACACGTTTCTTTTCCACAAATCGATTTGTGGGTGATGTTTGTGCATAATTCAGCAAAGCTGGGCACTGACTGGGTGTTCAAAGGCTGATGAAAGACACTACATCGGTTCTGAATTTTAGGCTGTGCCAGGCATGCACTCTCCAAGCCTGGGAAAGTGGCCTGGGGAAAAGGGGGAGGGTCCCCAAACGAATGGAGGGCTTCACAATGAGTTGGATACTGAGGACCTGGACCTACGTGTCTCCAAGTTTCTAGCTCTATTTTCCCATCCTGTCAGGCTTTGGTTTCTGGAATAGGTTTCTGGAGGGCTCGCTCCGTCTCTGAGCGGTAACTTTCCGTGTAGCCGCTGGCGCCCAGAGCAAGCTGAGCTCCCAGAATAGGCCCCTCTGGCCTTGCACGCTTCAGACAGGGTGGGTAAGGGATTCTTGTGAGTCCAAACTATAAACAGATGACTGGCTTCCAATTATGGTCGAGCCTTAGAGTCACCTGGGTTGGGCGTCGCGGAAACTTTAAAAAATATGAACCCTAGGTCCTCACCCTGATTTAGAGATCGGAAATTTTTGTCCGGATATTAGCATTCTATAAGGTGGTGTGCGTAGGGAGTGGGGGTGGTGAGTGGGAATTGACTACTACGTAGCTCTGGGAGCAAGGTTGAGAAGAAGGGGGGCACGCGGTGAAGGAAGTCGGAATCATCCGGAAGGCAAAGGAGAAAAGCTCCGAACTTCCTGAGAAAGGAGTCTCTGAGTCATGGCACTTTGAGCTGCCCTCCCGGCACCATCGCAAGACACAGGAATAGTGAACGTCCATAGTCAGGAGCCAGGGACTGCATGCCTCAATGTTTGTAAATTCAGGTGTCTGGGCACCACTCTGATTCATTATCTCTAGGCCCCTAAGACATGAGAATCTGCCTTGGGGAATCTGGGCACCATTGCTTTTAGGGAAGTGGTTCTGGACTCAGTGAGCAATGGGGTTCACCTGGCACATCACCTGGGGTGTCAGGGCGGCACAGCACGCCTTAAAGTTTATGATTAGTCTGGGGTCTGAGGTCGTGCTGGTGGTGTGTTTGACTTATAGCGACCCTGTATAGGGTTTCAGAGGCTGTAAATCTTTACCAAAACAGAAGTCTCATCTTTCTCACCCAGAGCTGCTCTTGGATTCAAACTACACTACCAGGGATCCTGGGCATCCAAGATGATTTTCATTTCTAACAAGTCCCAAGGTGACACTAGTCATAGACTTGCCCTTTAAAAACCTTATGGTGTTGAAGGAAAAAGTCTAAGCTGCACTGAAGGTGTTAGTGTAAAACAAAGTTCCAGGTGTTGACAGAATATCAAACGAAATATTTCAACAAACAGATGCAATGTTGGAAGCCCTCCTCTATGCCAAAGAATATTTGGAAGACCTGGCCAACAGACTGTAAGAGATCCATATTTGTGCCTATTCCAAGGAGAGGTGATCCAACAGAATCTGGAAATTATCAAATAATATTATGAATATCACATGCATGTAAAATTTTACTGAAGCTCTGGCAAGCAATTCCCAGAAATTCAAGCTTGATTCAGAAGAGGACCTGGAATGAGAGATATTACTGTTGATGCCAAATGGATCTTGGCTGGAAGCAGAGAATACCAGTAAGGTGTTTCCCTGTGTTTTATTAACTGTGCCAAGGCATTCTACTGTGTGGAACATAACAAATTATGGATGACATTGAGAAAAATGGTAATTTCAGAACACTTAAGGGCGCTCATGAGCAACTTATACATAGACCAAGAGGCAGTCATTTGAACATAACATGAGGATGTTGTCTAGTTTTAAGTCAGGAAAGGTATAAGCAATATACGTTTGGACACCATACTTAGTCTATATGCTGAGCAAATAATCTGGGATAAATAATCTATCATCAGGATTAGAGGAAGACTACAACGACCTTCAATATGCAGATGACATAGCCTTGCTTGCTCAAGGTGAAGAGGATTTGAAGCGCTTAACTGATGAAGATCCAAGAATGTAGCTTTCAGTGTGGAATAGATCACAATGTAAAGAAAACAAAAATCCTCACAAGTGGACCAATTAGCAGTACCATGATAAAACGGAGTTGTAAATAATTTAATTTTACTTGGCTCCAAAATCAATGACCATGGATGCAGTCAAGAAATCAAACTACATATTGCATTGGGCAAATCTGTTTCAAAAGACTTTTAAATACTAAAAAGTAAAGATGTCACTTTAAGGAGGAAGGTTTCCTTGACTCCATGCCATGGCATGTAAAAGCTGCACAATGAATAAGAAAGACCAAAGAAAAAACCGATGCCTTTGGATTATGAGTTGGTTAGGAATGGTGTACCATGACTGCCAAAAGAATGAATGAATCTGTCTTGGAGAAAATACAGTGGATGTCCCCTGGAAGAAAGGATGGCTAGACTTGGTGTCACATACTTCGGACATGTTATCAGGAGGGCATCAGGATTGGTAAAATAGAGGGTTAGTGAAGACCCTCAACAAGATGGATTGACACAGTGACTACAACAATGGCCTCAAACATGATAACTGTGAAGACAGCACAGGAACAAGCAGTGTTTCATTCTGTGGCACATAGGGTCACTATGAGTTGGAACCAACTTGAAGGCATGTTATTACAACAACAACTTTCGTCTGCTTTCTCTCAGTCCTGTCTTAAGGAAGGAAATGATATGAAGTAGCTTCCTGCTACTGCTCCATCTTAGGCATGAGGTATAAATGATATGACTGTGAAGCAGGTAGGGCTCACTGTTATCTTAGGTCTCTGAAAAGGGATGATTCCTGACTCCTTAGGAAAGAGAATAGCTTCAAGATGAGAGAAATGAGGACTGGACCCCAACCAGACTGTCCTGCTAGGAGTTTGGCTTTAAAAGTGCTCAGGGTGTCTCTTGAATCTTACAGAATACCTGAATCCTAAGCTGCTCTGTGGGGAAGAAGGGTCAAAGGATTTGGGTCATTCAAACAGAGGCAGACGACATTTGGGGAAATAGCAGATAGGCAATGGTTTTGTTTTTTGCCAGAAACTGTTAGTAATTTTTTCAGAGAACTTAAGCATAGATGACCAATGTGGATGTGCAGGGGAATGGCTACTTAAGGAAGGGGGCCCTGCCTGGGCATGGACCTGTGAAAGTGGTGAGTATTTCTTTCTGTGCCATTCCACAGGAAGTGCCCTAGGCACTTTGGTCTTCATGGGCCTTTTCTTCTCTTAATATATATATA
>NW_006408602.1:4085685-4097757 GCF_000296735.1 Chrysochloris asiatica | reverse complement strand
ACTGTACACTGGTATAAGATTAATGCAATCTAGGCTGGATGATCATATATTCAATTTTATTGTATTGTGTTTTTTCTGCTAAATTTCAAAGGAAATAAAATTAAAACATTTGTTTGGGGCCCTAAAATTATCATGGACTCTAGGCACCATGGTGACTACATTTACTGGGAACATCAGTCCTGCTCCTGGGCACAGCTGGAGGGTGAGGAAGCTGGGCATGCTGGACAAGTCTTTTCTCAGTGGTAGCTCCTGAGCCTCTTGAGGGAACCTGGAGTGAAGTTTGGAAGGAAAGTATCTATCGATCCACAAATCACATCTCCATTTCCGGTATGATCCCACTGCAGAGTCACTGTGTTCTGCTCTAGTTATGTCCAGTGTGTGACCCTAAAACTGGGTGGAAAATCCAGACAGATCAAGTTAATTTCTTTTCTTAACTAGCAAGGCCTGCTTTCACCTATTATCTGTTACAGGATGAATCGTGCTTCTCCCCTACCAAAAAAAAAAAATATGTTGAACAACTAACCCCTGTATGTAATCCCATTTGGGAATAAGGTTTTCTTTGTTATGTTAATGAGACAAAATAGTGTTGAGTGTGTCTAAAACCAATCACTTATGAGATATAAAAGGAGCAGACTAGGCACTGCATCAAACAAATACAGATGGTGAAAGACAAGTTAAGACTCAGGAAGATCACCAAGGAACTGAAGACTACAAGCTGAAAAAAACAAGGATCTTTCCCCAGAACTGACAGAGAAAGCCTTGCCCAAATTCAATCTGTCCCCTGAATTTAGAAGACCATAGAATTGATTCTTTTGAGTTATGGTGTTGGAGGAGAATATTGAAAGTGCTATGGGCTGCCAAAAGAACCAATAGATCCGTTTTGGAAGAAGTGCAGCCAGAGTGCTCCTTGGAGGCCAGGATGGCCAAGCTTCGTCTCTCATACTTCGGACATATTGTCAGGAGGGAGCAGTAGCTGGAGAAGGATATCATGTTTGTTAAGGTGGAGGGTCAGAGAAAAAGAAGAAGGCCCCCAACGAGATGGACTGGCCAAGTGGCAGCATCGATGGACTCAAGCATGGCAACAGTAGTGAGGTTGGCCCAGGCTCGGGCAGTGTTTCGTTCTGCTGTGCATAAGGTCACTATGGGTCAGTACCCACTTGAAGGCACCTAACACAACAACAAGTCTCTTAGACTGTGAGAAAATAAGTTTCTTTTTTATTAAAGCCACATATTTATGGTATTTCTGTTACAGAATCTAACTAAGAAACGAAGACATTGTTCTAGATTTTTAAGGGAAATCAAATTTTAAAACACTGTATCATAGAAAGCAAACACATCTCTGGGCCCCTCATTTGTGTTTGCTGAAATACAACTACTTAGTTTCTTATTATCCTTTTAGAAGTCTGTTGTTGTTGCATAGTCAAGTAGATATTAAAATTGATATTTTATATTCTGCATTTTTTCTTTTCTATGACAGTACAAAGAGAATTTTTGTCATTTTTTTTTTCTAGATAAGTGCATAGCATTCCATTTTAAGGATATACCAATATAATTTATTTAACCTGTTTCTCACTGAGGGAATTTAGTTTGTTTCCCATCATTATTATCTCAAACAGTGCTGCAATGAATAACATTGCACACATGTCATTTATCTGTGTAAAAATGTAACCATAGGATAAATTCCCCAAAGTGGAATTTCTAGGTCAAAGGATCCTTGCAATATTGTTGCTAGTTGGTGACCCCATGTGTGCACAGTTGAACTGTTCCATAGGGTTTTCATGGCTGTAACTTTCCAGAAATGGACCACCACCCATTTCAGCTAGTATTTGAGGGCTTAACCATTTGTTCAACCCAGGGACTGCTAGTACTTCTGATCATCCTTACTAAGTTGCACTTTACAAGAGTACGAATTTATACTCCTACCAGCAATGTATGAGAGTGACTGTTTCCATTGATATAATACAGTTCACAGCCTTGCAACAGAGTACATTATAAATTTCCCCACCAATCTGATAGGTGAGAAATACCAGTATACTTTAAATTAATTTCTTATTTATGATATTAGGCATATTTTCATATGCATAAATGTTGTTTGATTTTATCTCCTGTGAACTATCAAATGCAAACTATAAATGTAAGTTAAAAAGCATTGTAAAAAATAGAACCCTTTATTAAACAAAAATGTTCTTGGCATATCCTTCACCTAAGTCTATACACTTCTGAAGGTAGCACTCCATGTTTCTAAATTTTCCCTGAAGAATTCTGCACTTTTAGGTTTACACCACATCAAAACAGCAGTTTTGGCAGTCTTGAGGGACATGCATTGTTTTTCTTTTCAATGTTCTTTGAGTTTGGGGACCAAAAAGAAGACCGAAGGGGCAAGATCAGGTCTGTATGGTAGATGAGGGTAACATGACCCCATGGAAATCTCACAGGACAGCCCTGGCTGCTCTTGAAGAATGAGCAGGTACCTTGTCATCATGGGGGAAAAAATCTTTGGTGCAACTTTCCTGCTCTTTCTTTCCAATGCAGTTTTCCATTTTCTTAAAATTACTCTTTGATAAGCCCCTAAGATTATCCTGTGTCATTCTGGAAAACCTGTCAAGATTACCCCTTTGGAGTTCCCTAAAAATAGTTACTATAAACTTCTAAGCTGATCTCTCTGCTATGAATTCATCTTTGAGGTAGGTCTTCATGGTCTTTCTTAAAATGCTTGCTCCATTTAAAAACTATTGTTTTATGTGAGGCAGTATTCCCTGAAACTTGTTGCAAAGCTTCAGTGGTTTGAGAAGATGTCCACTTGAGTTTTGTTAAAAATGTGATATTAGCCATGACCTCAAATTGTTTCTTCCAAGCCACAAAAATATATCCCTTATTTGTTTTAAGGCAATCTAATGAGACTAAAACAATTGTATTACTGAGAGAATTTTTCTGCAGTTATCCATTGATCCCTTTAAAGTGCTCAAGAGCAAAGATACCAGTTTGAGGCTTCTGTGCACCTGTGCACCATGTAATTTTAATCATCTCATATGCATATGAAAGTTGGACAATGAATAAGGAAGTCTATAAAAGAACTGATGCATCTGAGTTATGGTGTTGAATAAGAATATTGAAAGTACCATGGACTGCCAGAAGAATAAACAAATCCGTTTTGGAAGAAGTACAGCCAGAATGTTCCTTAGAGGTTAAGTATGGCCAGACTTTGTTTCTCATAAGCAAGTATTGCGAGACTTCATTTCTCATACTTCACAAAGATTATAAGAAGGGACCAGTCCCTTGAGCAGGACATTATACTCGGTAAAGTGGAGGGTCAATGAAAAAGAGGAAGATGCCCAATGAGATGGATTGGCACAGGGGCAACTGCAATAGACTCAAGTGTAATAACAATTTTGAGGGCAGCACAGGACCAGACAGTTTCGTTCTGTTGTGCATGGGGTCTCTCAGAGTTGGAACCAACTCAATGGCACCAACCAGCAACAACATCCACTGATCACAGATACATGTTTAAACATGCTTTGTTTAAACCCACTTGTGTATGAGCTGGAACCCTAATGGCAATACTTTCTGACTTATCATTGTCTTTGCGGTGAAGCTTTCTTGGCTCTGAAGTGGTTAAAGTTCCTGGAAAAGATGAAGAGTTGGAACCTGCCTTTCAGCGGGGATGAGGGTATATTGAATCCCTGAGAAGAATTTACTTGTCAGCTCTGACAAGTGAAAAGAATCCAAAACGGAGTCTGAAGGTGCTAAAGTCATCTACCAACACTTTTTTCTCATATGAAACATTTAATCCTTTTTATGTAAAATGCTAAGATAAATATGCAAATGTATTGTTAATGTGTCATCATTCAACAGACCTTTTGACTAACTATTGTTGTTGTTGTTAAGCTTGAGAATTGTGATCCTCTTTAGGGTTCCCAGGGAGCAGCTGGTTAGTATGAACCCTCCACCTTGCTGTTCAAACCAATCTTGCATCAAAACGCTTATAGTCAATAATATTGTTGGTAAGTGTCATCCGGTCATAGCAACCCTGTATAAGGTTTCTGAGGAGCGGCTGGTGGATTTGAACTGCTGACCTTGAGGTTAGAAGTCCAGTGCTTATCCTATGGTGTCATTCCAGGATATGTTAAAATTAATGTTAATTTATGGATTCTGAATGTTTTGAAATTCAGTTATCCTAGTCTGATATTTGATCAACCTGTTTTGTATCTTACCTGCAAACACATGGGGACTTAACTATTAACAAGTGGCAGCCAACCACTTCTCATAATATGGACAAAAACATGTAAGAAAGAACGGGATAGATTCATAGTGGCAACAGTTTCACAGGAGGAAAAGCTATAATGACCTATTTAAGAATTTAAATAAAAATGCTAGTCAACAGAGAGAACATGCACTGCAAATACGCAACATATCGTGATTTAGATCACCTAGGATATTTATTTTCACTTCTGGAGATCTGATAACTGATTTGTGATGATAAATGTTATTGCACAAACCATCGTATTTGCTCCTTGAATAATCAGAAATCACAGGGAAAAAAAACCATGACAGCAATGTAAATTTTTTTTCTCCAAACCTGGCAGCAATACAAATGTGTGTTAAAGCTGCTATTAACTCTTTTTTAAATGTTAAATTTCTTGCTTATTTTATGGTCTGAGTGTTTTGGAATTATACACAGTTCCTGTATCAGACGGAGCTCTCTCAGACTCTCTGTTTCTCTCTCCTATAGAGAAAGACATGATAATGAGAAACTATTCCAGCAGGAGGAGCTGGTTTAGAAGCAAATGGATTCCATGGCAACTCCTGACTCTACATGACTTCTAATAATCGGCATTTCAGTTGGAAATTGTCTGTGTGATATTCTGTCCAATGCTGGTGCTTTATATGGGGTTTTCCCTAGTTCACATTTCAGAAACAGAGTCTTAACCTCCAGTTTCATGAATAAGCAGAAGCAGCAGCAGTATGTCACTACCTGCAATGATGATGTGGGCAATGATTTGTCAAGTGTGTCTGGTTCCAATTTCAGACTAGCTCACAGAGATGAACACTGAATGAGAAATGCCCAGAACTGGTATCACGTAGTGTAGGAAATCTGGGAGGTGTGATCCACTGCAAATTGACAAAGAGGGTCAAATTTTCTCATTCAACTCAAGAGAATGCATTAGGCCCCCATTGGCAGAGTGTGTGTGAATGTTTGGCTTCAAAATCACAGACCACTGCACTGGAAGAGAAAAACCAAACAAGGACAAAATTGTCATTTTCCTCCTTTTCTTATTAAAGGAAACACAAATTTTCTAAATTTGTCCTATAGCTGAGTGATCTATTGGTCTCCTAGTGAGTGTTGGCACCATTATCATGGTGACAAAAAAAACTTGTAACAGAAAAGGCTTATAAAACCTCATATCTAAGTATTTTATAACTCTTTATAATTTTATAATTCTTTACTGTGACCCAAGGAAAAAAATGTGTCCCAAAAGGTCAAGTGATCTCTCTTGGAAATACTTAAATCAGTAATGGAGCTGGGTCCAATGGTGAGGATACACTGATTTTGTGATCCTGCACTTGTCATTCAGAGCTTCTGGAAGCTATTCCACACCAGGGTAGGTGTTATGATTACGTTGTATCCCCAAAAACAAATCTGTTGTAAATCTTAACTGTTATACTCAGTATGAAATCCTGGTGTGGTGCTGTGGGTTAATGCACTGGACTGCAAGATTGGTGGTTCAAGCTTACCAGTTACTCCTCGGAAACCCCATATATGGTCTCTATAAGTCGGAACTGACTCGATGGCACTTAACAACAATAACAACAAAATACTCAGTATAAGGAGCTCTGGTGGCACAGTGGTTAAGTGCTGAACTGCTAACTGTTCAGTGGGCAGTCTACTTCTGTAAGGATTACATATAGTCTTATACTATCAAACATAACTGAAAACACACAAACAGCAGAGACAAACTAGATGATGAGGACCTCCTAGAAATTAGACATGTATTTGCATCAAAATATTTCACTGAAAGAGTAGCAAGAGAAAAAATTTGGCAATGACATATCAGTAAGAGACTCATCTCTAAAATTTAAAGTAAACTTGAACACCTTTACAACAAAGAAACAAATAATCCAATTTAAAAACAGGCAAAGGACTTGAACAGACATTTCATCAAAGACGACATTCAGGTGACCAACAACCATGAAGAAATGCCCACAATCATTAGTCATTGTTATTGCTGTTGTTAGGAAGTCAGCTTTGACTCATAGCGACCCTATGCACAACAGGATGAAGCACTGCCCCATGTTGCCCCATTCTCACAGTTGTTCCTACATTTGACTCCATTGTTTTGCCAATGTGTCAGTCCATCTCTTTGGAGGTCTTTTCACTGACCTTCTACTTTATCAAGCATGATATCCTTCTCCAGAAACT
The DNA here is from genome assembly GCF_000296735.1 of Chrysochloris asiatica. Lineage (NCBI taxonomy): Eukaryota > Metazoa > Chordata > Mammalia > Afrosoricida > Chrysochloridae > Chrysochloris > Chrysochloris asiatica. Next base: position 4,091,339 of record NW_006408602.1, on the reverse strand, counting down.
AGTCCCTCCTGATAACATGTCCAGAGTTTGAGAGATGAAGTCTTAACATCCTTCCTTCTACAGAGCATTCTGGTTGTACATTCTGAATCCACAATCAACTCCCATTAAAGCAGCAGTCAAGAAATCAAACAACGTATTATATTAGGCAATCTGCTACAAAAGTGTTGGAAGATGCCAGTTTGAAGACTAATGTGTGCCTGACTCAAGTCATGGTATTACCAATCGCCTCATAAGCATGTGAAAGTTGGAAAGACTATGGAAGAATTGATACATTTGAATGGTGTTGGAGAAGAATATTAAAAGTACAATGGACTGCTAGAAGAACAAACAAATCTGTCTTAGTAGATACACATCCAGAAACCTCTTTAGAAGCAAAGAGGTGACACTACCTCTCTCATTGGACATGTTGTCAGGAGAGATCAGTCCCTGGAAAAGTACATCATGTTTGATAAAGTGGAGGGTCAGTAAAAAAGAGGAAGACCCTCAATGCAATGGGTTGACACAATAGCAAAAACAATGGGCTCAAATGTAGCAACAACTGTGAAAATGGTACACGACTGGGCAGTGTTTCATTCTGTTGTGTATAGGGTTGCTGTGACTCGGAACCAACTCAACAACAGCTAACAACAACAGTCTACCCATAGATCACTGTTATTGCAGAATTTTGTCTATATTTACCTCTATCTCCTTTAACCTTGCACTCCTCCTTTTGTCTTCCCTTGCCTTCACCATTCCCCTGCCTTCATCTGGTGCCAAACTCCATCTTGTACATTGCCTTTCCTGTCACCCAAGTTAACATGTCTACCATCTAGCGTGTAGTTATCCTGGTGTGGTTATAGGATAAGAACTAAACTACTAATAGCAAGGTTGGCAGTTCAAATCCACCAGTCACTCCTCAGAACCCTATACAGTGTCACTGTGGTTGGGACCGACTCCATGGCACTTAACAACAATAACCCTCTAACAAATGAATTACTTCCCTTCCTCGCCAGTGCTGCATCAGTTTGTTAAAAGATTTCAGTTTCTATTCCACCAACTCCTGGAGCCTTTTCACCAATGACTTCAATGCAGCTTGGACTTTTTCCTTCAGTACCATAGGTTTTTGATCATATGCTACCTCTTGAAATGGTTGAACATCAGCTATTTCTTTTTGATACAGTGATTCTGTGTATTCCTTCCATTTTCTTTTGATGCTTTCTGAATCATTCAATATTTTGCCCATGTTGCTAACTTGCTAAGTGTCATTGAGTCTGTTCTGACTCCTAATGACACTGTATAGGGTTTCCAAGGAGCATCTTGTGAGTTTGAACTGCTGATCTTGTGGTTAGCAGTCTAGTGCTTATCCTACAGTACCATCCCAGAACTCTAAAATCCTTCAATATTGAAAGTTGAGGTTTGATTGAGAAGTGCTGAGCCTGTTCTTCCCAAAGGTTTTCTAATTCTGGGTCTTTGAACATTTCATTACAATCTTTTATCTTCTCCTGCTGCCCTTTGAAATGTTCTGTTCAGCTCTTTTACTTCTTCATTTCTTCCACATACTTTAGCTGCTCTGTGTTCAAGAGCAAGTTTCAATCTCTTGATTTCCATTTTGGTCTTTTCTTTCTCTTCTGTCTTTAATGATCCTTGGGTTTCTTCCCGTATGATATCGTTGATGCCATTCCACAAGTCTTTGGGCATTAGTGCCTCAAATTTGTGCTTGAACTGATCTATAAATTTGGGTGGGAAATATTCAGGATAATATTTTGGCACTCATGGGCTTGTTTTAATTTTCTCCAGTTTTAGCCTGAACTTTCATATGTGTAAATGGCAGTATGTTCTACAGTCTGCCCCTAGCCTGTTTTGGCACATGTTGTCGAGTTTCTTAACTGTATCTTTTCGCAGATGCAGTCAGTTTGATTCCTGTGTATTCCATCTGGTAAGGTCCATGAGTAGAGGGGCCTTTTATGTTGTTCAAAAAAGGTATTTGCAATGAAGAAGTCATTGGTCATGCAAAATTTCATCATGAGATCTCCAACATCATTTCTATCACCAAGGCCATATTTTCCAACTATTAATCTTTCTTCTTTGTTTCCAAAATTTGCATTTCAATCACCAGCATTTATCAATGCATCTTGACTACGTGTTTGAGTAAGATTGAAACGTTGGTAGGATTCTTTAATTTCATCATGACTAACTTTAGTGGTTGGTGGATAAATTTGAATTATGGTGCTATTAATGGGTCTTCCTTGCAGGTTGATGTACAGACACGATTGTACTTCAAGAGAGATCTTGAAATGTTCTTTTTGTCAATGAATGCAACACTATTCCTTTACAATTTGTCATTTCTAGCATAGTAAACCATATGATTGTCTGATTCAAAATGGCTAATAGCAGTGCATTTCAGAGTATTACTGCCTAAAATATCTGTTTTTATGCATCCCATTTTAATTTTGACAATTTCAAATTTTTCCTAGATTCGTACTTCGTACTATTCATGTGCCAAATAATGGATGTTGGTGTCTGCTTCTCCTCATTTTGAGTTGTGCCCTATCAGCAAATTAAGGTCTTGAAAGCTTTGCTCTGTTCATGTCACTATGGTCAACTCTGTTTGAGCAGGCAGCTCTTCCACAGTTGTGTCTTTGACAGTGCCTTCTAACCTGAGGGTTGCATCATCCAGTGTTCTATCTGACTCTGTTCAGCTGCTAGTCTTTTGTTTTGTTTTTGTTTAATTGTGAATTATGTGTTAGCTTACATGGGTGAACATTACCTTTACATTCATCCTATCGTACTTTGTTTCATTGCAATGATCACAATCCCCTGCATGCATCATCAAACACCCAAAGGGTACACACCACGCTCCTGCTCCCTGGCTGCCAGCACACAACACCTCTTCTTCTCTGAGTCCAGAGTCCCCAGCCGCTCCTTCTGTCCACGTCATTGTCTCTGCCTCCATCCCTAGTGTCACTGCCTCTCCGGATACGGTCTCCCACTTTGCTTTTCTCCCTTGATGGTTTCAGGTATCTCTACTTCTGGACTAAAAAATCAGCCACTCCCCTTCTTTTGTTACCAAACATTTACATTTACCTTTCCAATACTCACTGTCAGACCTGATAGCAATCATTCCCTATAGCACCATAAGAGTCCTTTCCATCTCACCTCTTACCAACCCCATCCAGACAGGTTGGAAACAATTCAGTGGAGGTTCTACCTTTCCCTGTATCCTCTGGAGATAGGTTCCCTATTGAAAGCTTGTAAGCCAGTCGCTTCTTGCCTTTGTAGTCTCCCCATTTTGGGTAGCCAATGTCTAAGTTCCCCCTCTCAGTTGACCCTGTGTACCAAGGGGTGGGAATGATCCTCACTGTAGAGATTTTTCTGCTCCTTTGTCATATTGCATCTATAAGCATAGGTTAAGTTCATCCACTTATAGTGGGTTACTCCTTTGGTTTTTTCCTCGAGTCGTGTTCTGATCATCCAGCCATTGATGCCAGGTCAAATGGGCACTATTTGCAAGTGTGGGTGTTCTTGTGCATCCCCTCGTCACTTTATATCAGCTGGATGCTTCACATTCACTTCTAGCCCTCTGGGGCCATGTCGCTGCCCCTGGGCCTAGGAGTCCCCAGGTCTCGTCATACTGCTAGTTAACCAAGTCTCAATCCAGGTTAACAGGAGTCTATTGAATGTGGTCGGACCTAGCTCACAACTTCATCGCTGTTTTTCCTCTCTTTCCCTTGTCAGTGATCAACGTGGTCAGCAGCAGGACCATATGCCTGCTAGTGTATTCCAGTTGAGTTTCAGTCTTGGAAGGGGATTTGCCTTGAGGGGACCTGACCACTTGCCTTGATGGCTCTCTGGGGGATAACTTGCTTGTTCTTGTAGTAGTTAATGGGGCTGCTATTATTGTTTTGTTTTTCTGCTGATCTTTCTTTCAAGAAGTATCTTCTGTTCTTCTAGCTGCTCCAAGATGGTCTGCTTGTCCTTTCACATTGGAATATTCCACCTTAGAAGATTCTGAATGAGCATCAAGATTCCACCTATGGTCTTGTGCAATGCAAAGACTCTGCAGGGACCCTCCTTCACTGGGCAAGTTCTAGCCCTATTTTAGTTATTCCAAACAGTTACAGGCTGAAGAGGACTTACAAGCTTTCTCTGGTGATGTTTCTGGCTATTCCTCTCTCTCCCCTTCAAGTATCTTTTTTACAATAGTAGGCAAGGGAAACTAAGATTCAAAAGACAGCCAAGCAGACAAGGGACTTATTTCTAAAATATATAGGAAACTGCAACACCTCTACTAACCCAATTAAAAAATTGGCACAGGACATGAATAGACACTTCACCAAGGAGGAGATCCAGGAAGCCAACAAACATATGTAGAAATATTCATGATCACTATCCATTAGAGAGATGCAAATCAAAACAGCAATGAGATATCATTTCACATCAGCGATAACAGCAAAGGTCAAAAAAGTAGAGGACAATAAATGTTGCCGGGGATGTGGCGAGACTGGGACACTCCTGCATTGCTGGTGGGATTGAAAAATGGTCCAACCTCTCTGGAAAGCAATATGGCACTTCCTAAGAAGGTTGGAAATAGAATTACCTTATGATCCAGAAATTCCTTTACTTGGTATTTACCCACAAGAAATATGAACCATAACACAAGTAGATATATGCACACCAATGTTCATAGCAGCTCTATTTACAATAGCAAAAAGATGGAGACAACCAAAGTGCCCATCAACTGAAGAATGGATAAACCAACTGTAGTACATACACACAATGGAACATTATGTTACCTTGAAGAATAACAAAGGAGCTGCAAGCCACCTCATATCATGGATGAACTTTGAGGACATTTTGTTTAGTGAAATGAGTCACAAAAGGAGAAATACTGCATAGGACCACTGCTGTAAAAGACTAAGAAAAAGAACCCATAATAAACGGGGTGGGGGGGAATTTTTGCTGGTTGTTGGGATGTGGGGTTAGGTTGAGGGGAGGGAAGGCAAGGTGGAGCACAGGGCAGGGAATAGACACAGGATAGTTTGGGTACTGGGGAGGGGGGGAATATACAAGAAGGAGGAGGGGAATTGAAGAACAAAGCAGATAGGAGAACAATTAGGCAGGTTTGCAAGGGCTAAGTGGGACACAGGTAAAGAATGATGTATACACAACCTTGGAACAACAGGGCTCTGGGATACAGCAATTGAGACATGGTTGGAATGGGGAAAAGCAAGGAAATAATATTAAGATGCTTGGCTGTCTTTTGAATCTTGCTTTCCCTTGCATACCATTATACAATAGACACTGGAGGGGGAGAGAAAGAAATAGCCAGAAATATCACCATAGAAAGCATGTAAGTCTGTCTTCTGCCTGTAACTGATTGGAAAATACATAAAATGGGCCTACAATGTGCCCAGTGAAGAAGGCTTCCTGTGGAGCCTCCGCATTACATAAGACCATAGGTGGAATCCTGAACAGCATCCAGAATCTTCAGAGGTGGGAAATTTCCACTTGAAAGGATGGGCAGACAAGCCCAGAGCAGCTAGAAGAACAGAAGATACTTCTTGAAAGACCAACAGGAAAAATACAAAACAATATAGGGAGACTGACTGATTACTACAAGAACAATCAAGTTTCTCACCTAGGAGATATCAAGACAAGTGGTCGGGTCCCCTCAG
>NW_006408602.1:4083835-4085193 GCF_000296735.1 Chrysochloris asiatica | reverse complement strand
ATTGGCTACCCAAAGTGGGGGTGGGGGGGAGACTACAAAAGCAAGAAGTGACGGACTTACAAGATTCAAGAGGGAACCTAGATCCAGAGGATATAGAGGAAGGTAGAATCTCCACTGAGTAGTATCCAATCTGTCTAGGCGAGGCTGATGAAAGTAAATGCGGGATAGGTCTCTTGTGATACAATAGTGAATAATTGTTATCAGGACTGATTGTGAGGGTTGAAAATGTAGATATTTTGTAGCAAGGAGGGGAGTGAGTGATTAACTTTGCCGTCTAGGAGCGGAGGTCCCTGGGACCATCAAGGGAGAAGAGTGGAGTGCGGGACCCTACTCAGAGAAGCAGTCACACCAGAGATGGAGGCAGAGATGATAACATGGAGAGATGGAGCAGCTGGGGACTCTAGACCCAGAGAGGGAGAGGGGCTGTGTGCTCACGACTGGGGGTGGGGGTAGGCTTGCAGAGTATACCCTTCAGTTGGTTGATGATGCATGGAGGGGATTGTAACCATGGCAATGAAATGAGATACGATAGGATGAATGTAAAACTAATGTTCTCCCGTGTAAACTATCACATAATTCACAATAAAACATTAAAAAAAAAAAGACAGCCAAGTATCTTAACATCATCTCCTCACTTTTACCCATTCAAACCATGCCTCAATCTTTGTACCCACGAGCCCTGTTGTTCCACGTTTGTGCTCAGATCGTTATTTACCTCTGTCCCATTTAGCCCATGTAAACCTACCTAGCTATTCTCCCATCCGCCTTAATTTTCCTTTCACCCTCCCCTTCTAATGTATTCCCACACACACACCTCAGCACCACATTATCCTGTGTCTATTCCATACCCTGTGTTCCACTATCCTGTACCTATTCCCTACCCTATGCTCCACCTTCCCCTCCCTCTCCCTCACCCTACCCCATATACCCCAGTAACCAACACAAAAAATTAAAAACAACAACAACAACATAATTTCCCCCCTTTTACTGTGGGTGGTTTTTCTTAACCTTTTACAATAATGGGTTTATGCCATATTTCTCCTTTTGTTACTGACTATATTTCACTCAGCATAATGTCCTCAAGTTTCATCCATGTTGTGTGGTGGCTTGCTGCTTCCTTGTTATTCTTCAGGGTAGCATAGTATTCCATTGTGTGTATGTACCAAAGTGTGTTTATCCATTCTTCCATAGATGGGCACTTAGACTGTCTCCATCTTTTTGCTATTGTAAATAGTGCTGCTATGAACATTGGTGTGCATATATCTACTCATGTTATGGCTTGTATTTCTTGAGGATAAATACCAAGTAGAGGAATTGCTGGATCACAAGGTATTTCTATTTCCAACTTTCTGAGGAAG
>NW_006408602.1:4081198-4082992 GCF_000296735.1 Chrysochloris asiatica | reverse complement strand
TCTTTCCTTTCCATATAAAGTTTGTAATTGTTTTTTCCATCTCTTTGAAGAATGTCATTGGAACCTGGATTGGGATTGCATTATATGTGTAAATTGCTTTGAGCAGTATTGACATTTTTACAATATTAAGTCTTCCTATCCAGGAGCATGGTATATTCTTCCATTTTAGTAAGTCTCTTTTGGTTTCTTTTAGTAGTGTACTGTAGTCTTCTTTGTATAGGTGCTTTGTTTCTCTGGTTACATTTATTCCTAGATATTTCATCCTTTGGATGGCTATTGTAAATGGTATTGTTTTCCTAAAGTCCTTTTCAGCACTGTCATTATTGATATAGAGGCATCCAACTGATTTTTAGATGTTGACCTTATACCCTGTCACTTTTCGGAATTCTCCAATGAGGTCTAGTAGCTTTTTTACTGAGTCTTTGGGGTTTTCTATATATAGGATCATATTGTCTGCAAATAGAGAGAGTTTTATTTGGATGCCCTTGATTTCCCTATCTTGCTGTATAGCTCTAGCTAAGTCTTCGAGTAGGAGTGGTGACAAAGGACATCCTTGTCTGGCTCCTGTTTGCAGAGGGAAGGCTTTTAGTTTCTCTCTATTGAGAGTAATGTAGGCTGTGGCTTTGTATATATGGTCTTGATTATGTTGAGGAGTTTCCCTTCAATTCCTACTTTGTTGAGTGTTTTCATCAGGAATGGATATTGGGTTTTGTCAAATGCCTTTTCTACATCAATCAATATGATCATATGTTTTTGTTTTTGTTTTTTTCTTTTTTCTTATTTATATGGTGGTAATAAAAACATTGATTGTTTTTCTAATGTTGAGCCATCCTTGCATCCCTGATATGAATTCCACTTGGTCATGATGTATTATTTTTTTTATATGCTGCTGGATTCTTTTGGCTAAGATTTTGTTGAGAATTTTTGCATCTATGTTCATGAGGGATATTGGTCTGTAATTTTCTTCTCTTGGTGATGCCCTTCCCTGGTTTTGGTATGAGGGTTATGCTTGCTTCATAAAGTGTGTTTATGAATATATCCTCCTCTATATTCTGGAATAATTTGAGTAGAATTAGTGACAACTCTTCCCCAAATGTCTGGTAGAACTCACCAGTTAAGCCTTCTGTCCTTGACTTCTTTTGGTTGGGAGTTTTTGATGACTTGATCAATTTCTTCTATTGTTATGGGTCTGTTCAAGTCTTCTACTTCACTCTGTGTGAGTTTAGGTAGGTCATGTTTTTCTAAAAATGTATCTATTTCTTCTATATTTTCAAATTTGATGGAATACAACTCTTCATAGTATTCTGTTATTATCCTTTTGATTTCCTTTGGTTCTGTTGTGACATTGACCGTGTGGTTTTTAATGCGTGTTATTTGTGTCTTCTCCCTCTTTTCTTTTGTTAGGGTTGCCAGTGGTTTGTCAATTTTATTAATCCTTTCAGAGAACCTGCTTCTTGTCCTATTGATTCTTTCCATTGTTTTTCCATTTTCTGTTTCATTTATTTTTGCTCTGATCTTTATTATTTCTTTTCTCTTGGTGACTGTAGGTTCCCTCTGTTGGTCTGTTTCCATTGTTCTGTTAATGTGTTAATTTTGATTCTTTCTTCTTTTAGGATGTGTGCATTTATCGCAATAAATTGTCCTCTCAGCACCACTTTTGCCATGTCCCAAAGATTTTTGGTATGTTGTACTTTCATTCTCACTTGTTTCTAGGAACTTTATGAATTCATGTTTAATTTCTTCTATTATCTAGTCACTCTTCAGCAGGGTGTTATTCAGTCTCCATGTATTAAA
>NW_006408602.1:4071493-4079948 GCF_000296735.1 Chrysochloris asiatica | reverse complement strand
GGTTTCTGCTGAGAAGTCAGAGCTTAATCTGATTTGCTTGACTTTGTAGGTAATACTTCTTTTCCCTGGCTGCTTTTAGGATTCTGTCCATATCTTTGATTTTAGAGAGCTTGAATATGATATATCTTGGTGATTTTCTTTTGGGGTCTATCCTTCCTGGGGTTCTTTCAGCTTCTTGAATGTTTATCTTCTCATCCGTCAAGATGTTAGGAAATTTTTCTTCCAGAAGCTCTTCAACTATCTTCTCTGTAGACTTCTGTGATTCTTCCTATTCTGGAATGCCAATAATTCCTAAGTTATTCCTCTTCATGTTATCTAGCATGAATCTTCGACTCTCTTCAGGTTTTTTAATCCTTTTTTTCTACTTGCACTTCTATCTTAACAGTATTGAGAGATTTGTCTTCCAGCTCACTGGTTCTGGCTTCCATCTCTTCCATTCTGCTCCTTTGCCCTTTCAGTGTATTGTTCATTTCTGATACTTTATTATTAATCATCTGGACTTCTTTTTGCAAGTTTTTTATTGTTTCCAATGCTGTATCTATCTTGTTTGATTGCCCCTGTAGCACTTTCCTGACTTCTTCCTTATTTTCCTCCACCCCTTTTTAGAGCATTTAAGTTTGTTTCTATTTTATTTTTCTGAATTTCTTCTCAAGCAGATCCAGAGCCTGCTCTTATACTGGAAATTCTGTCTGCTTCCAGCTTGCTTGTCTCAGTTACTTTTTTCTGGTTTTGGACATGTGTTTAGATCTTTAATTGTGTTTTCTTGGACATTTTCAACAGTTATGTGAATTTTTAATGCTTAAATGGATGTATGTTGCTTTACTGTTAAGTTTGCTGAGCATATCCTGGTGGCGATGATCTGGAGATAGGCTTCCCTTTTCACATGTAATACCTAGTAGCTGGTTTTGGCTATTGTCCAGATGGCAGGGTATTACAGGGTATGCCTGTAGCTTGGCTATATGGGCACAGTTGCTGTCTCTTCTTGGGTAAGGTAGGGGGAGAAAGCTCCAACCCCTGGGAGAAGAGTGAGGCCAAAAGAACCAAAGACAGAAACAATATAAAAGCAGAGATAGAAACCACCAATCAAAAACAAAAATAAAATTGTGATTGGCACTGTCCACTGGCCTTTGCTGTGCAAAGGGTCCCACCTAGACAAACGTTGGGGCTGGTTCCCAGAGTCAAAACATCATAAGAAGAAATCTGCGGGTTTCCTCTCTGTGCCATTGGAAAACTGTGGGTGCAATTCTGGATCCTTTTGGGGTTTGCTCCTGCCTGCCTGAAGGTGTCTGGGCTGCACAGTGAGGGCGCAGTTAGGGTGAAGAAGAGAGATATGTGAAAAATTAAAAGTGAAAGATGAAAATCAGTCACACCTCTCCCTCCAAATGTGCAGCTCTGTGGCTTCTACAGCTGGGTCGCTGCCTCTGCTTGGCTGTGGCCCTGCGCTCTGGCTTGAGGACTTCTGGCTGCCAGCCCCAGCTGGATCGATTCAGAAATCACAGTGTTTGTTTCCACAGGCAGATTTCTTCTCAGTGAGTACAGGAAACTGGCACCCGGAACCTTAAACATGATCTAAATATCCATGGTTTTTCTGTGGACCGCTCTTTCTCAGCTTTTTTTGGGTTTTGGCAGAGGAGTTTTCCCTGTCTGTCTCTGCTTTCCCCGCCCCAAAACTGGAAGTCTTTGCTGCTATTCTTACAAAGGCAAGTGAATCAGATTTCTCAACAGAAACCATGCAGACAAGAAAGCCATGGGGAGACATATATAAAACCCTGAAAGAAAAAAAAATTGCCAACCAAGAATCTTCTATCCAGCAAAGCTGTCAATCAAATATGATGGTGTAATCAAAACATCCCAAGATAAACAGAAGCTAAAGGATTTTGCCAAAGCCAACTCTGCTATGAAAAACATCCTAAATGGAATTCTGTGGTCTGAGAACAAACAAGAACAGACAACAATTAGAGGATGATGTACATGGCAGCATTGCCTGGAACTCAATAGACAAATGGAAGAGTCAAGACCAGAATAAAATGATAAGAACAGAGGATGTGGAAGGTCAGTCTATGGTCAAAACAATTACAAGGTGAAAGAAGGTAAACACAGAGGAACAGAGATCAAGGTGGTGAGAAGGTCAGGTAGATTACAGGATGAAATAGACTGTCTTAATTGGAGGGAAGAGTTAATGGAATATAAGATAACCACAACAGTGGGGTTAGGGTGGGGGGTTTAGTTCAGATGTTTGGCAGGGCAATACAAGAAGGGGAAGGAGGTGGAAGAACAAGGTAGATAGGGGAACACTAAGACAGGTTTTCATGTCCTAAGTGGGACAGAGGTAAATAGTGACGCATGCTCAACCTTGGAACAACAGGGCTCTGTGATATAGGGATATAGGGATAGTTTGAAGAGGGAAAATACTAAATGCCTACTATTGTAAAATAGACACTTGAGTGGAATAGAAAGGAATGTTGGGAAACATGATTACAGAAAACTTGTAAGCCCGGCTTTAGCCTACAACTGATTGGAATACCGAAAAGGGGTTTTAGAACTTGCCCAGTGAAATAGGCCTCTTGAGGAGCATTTGCAGAGTATAGGACCTTAGGTGGAATCCTGAGTCCCATCCAGAACCTTATGAAGTGGGACATTCCCACTAGAAAGGAAAAGCAGACCAGACTGGAACAGCTAGAGCAACAAAAGATACATCTTCAGAGAAAGATCATCAGGAAAACCCTAAAAGAAAAATGTCAGCATGACTAGCTACTACAAGAATAAGCAAGCTGTTCACCAGGAAGCCATCAAGGCAAGCAATCAAGTTCCTTCAGGACAAACTCCCCTCTAAGACTGAAACTCAAAGGAAACACACAAATAGGCATGTAAGCTTGCTGGACCATGTTGGTCTACTGGTGAGTGGAAGAGTGGGAAAGGCAGCAGTGAAGAAATGGGCTGAGTTCAACCACAGTCCATTAACCTCCCTTGACCGGGAGATGAGAGAAAGAAGAGGAAGGGCTGGTTGGTCCAAAGTATGGTGAGACCTGGGGACACTTGAGACCATGGACAAGGACATAGCCACAGAGGGCTAGAGCTGAGAGTGAAGCATCCAGCTGATATGTAGTGAGGGGAGGTGCACAAGAACACCCAAACTTGCAGGCAATACTCATTTGACCTAGCCTCGATGACTTGATAATCAGAACTCGACTAGAGGGAAAAAAAAAAAATTTTTTTTTTTGGTAGAGGAAACAAGGGTAAATTGCTACAATTTGAAGAACTTGACCTATACTCATGGAGGTAGTAATTCTAAATACCAACAGAGAGGGACGGAGTCTTCACATCAAGTATCAATGCTATCCCCTCTGTACACAAGGTAGGTAGATAGGGACGGGCAACTTAGACATTGGCTACCTAAAATGAAGGGGCAATAAAGGCACAAAGTGACTGGCTTACAAGGTTTCAAGAGGGAGTTTAGTTTAAGAGTATGGGGGGAAAGAAAGAGTCCCCACTGAATAGCTGTCATCTTGTCTAAATGGGTCTGGTGAAAAGAGATGGGGATAAGATTCGTAGCAATAGTGAATAATTGTTATTATGACTAATTGCGACTCTCACAATTGTAAAGGTAGAAGTTTCATAACAAAACAGGGGAATGGGTAATCTTATAGTCCAGAAACAGAGGACCCTAGGACCATCAAGGGAGAAGAGCACAAGTAGAATGTTGGACCTTATTCATAGATGCAGTGACACCAGAGATGGAGGCAGAGGTGGGAACATGGAGAAAGGGAACGGCTGAGAGCTGTAGATTCATGGGAAGAGAGGGACTAAGAGCTGGTGGCCAGGAGGCAGACTTGCAGAATGTGCCCTTTGGAGGTGTAAATTATTACATATGGCTGAGTGGTTTTTGTTTGTTTGTTTGTTTGTTTGTTTGTTTGTTTGTTTGTTTGTTTTAAAGAAAAAAGTTACAGTGAATAGAGAGAAATTCTGTTAAGTGATGGTACATGGAGGGGATTATAATCATTGCAATGAAACAAGGTGTATGATTTGTTGAATGTAAAACTCATGATCTGCCCTGTAAAATTTACTCAATCCACAATAAAAACCTTAAAAAAAAAAAAAAATGCAGTCAAAACAGTCTTCCAAAAGGATCTGCTGCATCTATTATATTCAAGGCCGAGAGGCCAGCTCAGATAATTGGTGATTGTTTTTTGGGATTCTGAAAGGGTACTCTTGATAGCTTTTCTTGGTGGACAAAGGGTGATCATGGGGGCTCATCATGAAGAAGTTGTAAGAAAATTGAAAACTACATTGGTTAAGAAATGTTGCTCAGAGAAACTTTTTTCAATCACAATAATACACTTGCTTATTCTTTGAAGGTAACAAGAGCTGTCCTATAAGAATGTTATTGGGAAACCTTACCTCATCTACCCTACAATCCTGATCTTGCCTCTTCAGACTTCTTTTTATTTCCCAAACTCAAACAACATTTAAAAGGAACATGATTTGGGTCCCTTGAGGACATCTAAACTGCCATTTTGACATAGTGTAAATTAAGTAGCACAAAATTCTTTTGTAAGAGGTTGTTGTTGTTGTGAAGTGCCGTCGAGTCGGTTCCGACCCATAGCGACCCTGTACAGGGTTTCCAAGGGTGTACATCTTTAGGGGAGTAGAAAGCCTCATCTTTCTCCCGCGGAGCAGCTGGTAGTTTCGAACTGCTGACCTTAAGGTTGGCAGCCCGATTCGTAACCACTACGCTATTAGAGAGATGGAAAAATTGCATTCAGAAGTGTACAGACGTACATGGAGGATATGCCATGAAAGCAATAGCTTCACATGTTGATATTTTTGTTTAATAAAGAGTTCTATGATTTTGTAGTAATACTTTGGGACTTACCCTCGTGTGTGTGTGTGTGTGTGTGTGTGTGTGTGTGTGCGTGCTGGTTGTTCTGATGGTGTTGTTGAGTGCTGTCGAGTACCTTTCAACTCATAGCTACCCTGCATAGGGTTTATTAGAGCCACCAGTGTGTTTGAGCTAGCCACATTGGGCTTACCAGTCCAGTGCTTATCCTATAACTGTTCTGATAGGGGATATATAATTGTGGTGTTAATTGGCCTAAACCAAGTTGAAGGAGGTGAAAGAGTTAGTCAAGCAAATATCTTGACTACAACATTAGATGTTGTCTGGACTGGTGGAGCAAAGCAGTGTTGGGATGGTCCTGGCGCATCTGTGGAACAGCAAGAAGGTCAGAATGGAGAAAAGTGCAAAGAAGAGTAGGTAAAATACAGAAGTGGTGAGAGGCAAGAGGGGCAAATTAGTAAGGCCTTGGAGGCCACTGTCAAATAGTACTAGGAGGTAAGTGGAGAACCATCGCTGGGATTGAGCAGAGGTGATACAATCTGACTTGGTTTTAATAGGATCTCTCACAGTGATATGTTGAGAATAGGTTGAAGGGGTCAAAGACAGAAGCAGGGAGGCATACTGAAGACTACTACCAGGATCCAGGTGAGAGATGATGTGAGTAGACCAGGTGATAGCAGTGGAGGTGGTAAGAATTGGTTGGATTCTGATTGTATCTGAAGGCAAACCCAATTAAGATTTTCTGATTAATACAATGTGAGGTGAGAGAAAGAGAACAAAAGGAGATTTTGAGATTAAAATTAGAACATAGGATAAAAGAAGTCTAGAGTACAGATTCCACCACTCATCTATCAGTTTGTCACACTGTTGTGACTTGACTTGCATGTTACTGTAATTCTGGAAGCTATCCCACCATTATTTTGAATGGTCACTGATGGTGGATAGGCTTTAGCTGAGCTTCCAGACTAACACAGACTAGGAAAAAGGAGAGGCAGACAACTTCCGAATGTTTAGCCAATGAAAATCTTATGAATAACAGTGGGACATTGTCAGATAGCACCAAAATATTGAATATTGAAACATTATGAATGTTGTTGTTAAGTTCTGTTGAGTTGGTTCTGACTTTTAGCGACTCTGTATAGGGTTTCCAAGGGGTGCCTGCTGGGCTTGAACTGTCAACCTTGAAGTTAACAGTTCTGTGCTTATCCTACAGCACAGTGCCAGGACTTCATTGTGAATAGCACTAGAATGTTGCCAGATGCAGTGCTGAAAAATGAGACCATCAGGTTGGAAGGCACTCAAAATAGAACTGGTAAGAGCTGCTTCCTCAAAGTAGAGTTGATCTTGATGATGTGAACAGAATAAAGCTTTCAGGACCTTCATTTGCTGATGGGGAACAACTCAAAATGAGGATCAATAGCTGCAAACATCCATTAATAATCAGTACATGGAATGTATGAAGTATGAATCTAGGAAAATGGGAAATCATCAAAAAGGAAGTGTAAGTCATAAACATTGATATCATAGGCATTAGCAAGCTGACTCATAGTGACCCTGTATAGGGTTTCAAAGGAGTGACTGGTGAGTTCAACCGCCAACCTCACGGTTCAAACCAACCCTATGGCCAAGTGTTTATCATACAGAGCCACAGCAGGACTCCTAAATAGGCATTTATTGCTTTCAAATCAAATACAAAAGATTGAATTGTATCCAATGGTTGTTTGTTGTTTGTGTTATGTTGTTGTTTTTAAGTAGGGTAGAAGGATTTTTTGCCTTATTAATAAATTAATTCTTTACTATCTTCCTTAGTTCCCAGGGGTCCTGATCCATACTCTCAGAAACACTGCCCAATACTGAGGAAGTGGGTCTGGGGCAGCTGAGGTCACTCTATTCAGGAAGAACCAGCAGGGCTCTTCTGTGAGGGATAGATCCCAATAGAATTACTAATTCTGCCAACCTGGATCACATTGCTACTTTATGACTTATGTTGGGGGCATCATGGAATAATGGCTAGAGACAGAATTTGAAATCCAAAGATCTGGGATCCAGTCTCAATGGATACTCTCTCAGCATCCCCGAGCTAGTTTCCTCATCTGTGAAGTCAGGGTTTATAGTAGTCAAATGACAGCTGTTGCTGGAAGTGCTTTGTATGTGAGTTGTTGTTGTTAGGTGCCATCCAGTTGGTACTGACTCATAGAGACCCTAGGCACAACAGTACGAAACACTGCCCGGTCATGGGCCAACCTCATAATTGTTGCCACGCTTGAGCCCATTGATGCTGCACTTTGCCAATCCATCTTGCTGGGGGCCTTCCTCTTTTTCTCTGACTCTCCACCTTACCAAACATGATATCCTTCTCCAGAGACTGGTCCCTCCTAACAATATGTCCGAAATATGTTTAAGCATTTCAAGAGGTAGCATATGATCAAAAGCCATATACTGAAGGAAAAAAATGCAAGATGAATTGAAGGAACTGGCAAAGAACAAGGCACCAGGAATTGATGAAATAAAAATTGAAATCTTTCAAGAAAGTGATGCAGCATAGGAGGCACTCACTCATCTATGCCAAGAAATTTAGAAGACAATTATCTGGCCAACTGATTGGAAGAGATCCGTATTTGTGCCCATTCCAAAGAGAGGTGACCCAATGGAATGTGGAAATCATTGGACAATCTCTTTGGTATCCCATGCGAGTAAAGTTTTACTAAAGGTAATACTCTGGTAGCATAGTGGTTATGAATTGGGCTGCTAACCTCATGGTCAGCAGTTCGAAACTACAAGCAGTTCTGCAGGAGAAAGATGAGGCTTTCTGCTGCTATAAAGATTTACAGCCTCAGAAACCCTGTACAGGGTCACTATGGGTCGGAACTGACTTGACAGCACTTAACAACAACAACAAAGATAATACAGAAACAACTGCAAGCATACATTGACAGAGAACTTCCAGAGGCTCAAGCCGGATTCAGAAGAGGCCGTGGAACAAGGGATATCATTGCTGATGTCCAATGGATTTTAGCTGAAAGCAGATAATATCAGAAAGATGTTTACCTGTGCTTTATTGACTATGCAAAGGCTTTTGATTGTGTGGATCATGACAAACTATGGACAATAGTGCGAAGTATGAGTATTCTGAAACACTTAATTGTGTTCATGAGGAATCTGTACCTGAACCAAGAGGTAGTTGTTCTAACAGAACATGGGAATACTGGATGGTTTAAAATTAAGAAAGGTGTGTGACAGGGTTGTATTCTTTCAACCATACTTATTCAACCTGTATGCTGAGCAAATAATCTGAGAAGCTGGGTTTTATGAAGAAAAAACGTTGCATCAGGATTGAAGGAAGACTCATTAACCACCTGCAATATGCAGACGATACAACCTTGCTTGCTGAAAGTGAAGAGGACTTAAAATATTTACTTATGAAGATCAAAGAGCACAGCCTTCGGTATTGATTGCATCTTAATGTAAAAAAAAACAAAAATCCTCACAACTGGACCAATAAATAACATCATGATAAATGGAGAAAAGATTGAAGTTGTGAAGACTTCATTTTGCTTGGATCCGCTAACAACATTCATGAAAACAGCAGTCAAGAATCAAATGATATATTGCATTAGG
>NW_006408602.1:4070756-4071268 GCF_000296735.1 Chrysochloris asiatica | reverse complement strand
CCAAACTTCGTCTCTCATACTTTGGACATGTTGTGAGAAGGGACCAGTCACTGGAGAAGGATCTCATGTTTGTAAGGTGGAGAGTCAGAGAAAAAGAGGAAGACCCCCAGTGAGATGGATTGGCCATGTGGCAGCATCAATTGGCTTCAACATGGCAAAAATAGTGAGGTTGGCCCAGGATTAGGCAGTGCTTTGTTCTACTGTACATAAGGTCACCATGAATAGGCACCAACTTGATGGCACCTAAAAAGAACAACAACAACATGAGATACGAAGTTTAGCCATCTTGGCCTCCAAGGAGCAATCTGGCTGCACTTCTCCCAACACAGATCTGTTGGTTCTTTTGGTTCTGTTGGTTCAACACTTTAAAATGGTCTTGTGCAGCAGATTTGCCTAATGCAATATGTCGTTTGATTTTTTGACTGCTGCTTCCATGAGTGTTGATATTTGATCCAAGAAGAATGAAGTCCTTGACAACTTCAATCTTTTCTCCATTGATAAGAATGTTGTTT
>NW_006408602.1:4015025-4070656 GCF_000296735.1 Chrysochloris asiatica | reverse complement strand
AGAATGAAGTCCTTGGCAACTTTGATATTTTCTCCATTGATAAGAATGTTGTTTATTAGTCCAGTGGTGAGGATTTTTGTTTTCTTGACATTGAGATGTAATCCATACTGAAGGCTGTGCTCTTTAATATTATTCATCAGTAAATATTTTAAGTCCTCTTCACTTTCAGCAAGCAAGATTGTATCATCTGCATATCACAGGTTGTTAATGAGTCTTCCTCCAATCCTGATTTCACATTTTTCTTCAGAACCCAGCTTCTTGGATTTTCTGCTCAGCATACAGGTTGAATAAATATGGTGAAAGAATACAACTTTGTCACACACCTTCCTTGATTTTAAACCATTCAGTGTTGTATGTGAGAGGCCCTCTGAATTGTCAGGGCTCTAATAGCAGGGGTGTGTATCTTTCTCACACCGAACCAATGTGTGCTATGCTATAGGGACTTAGTAAATGTATTTGGAATGGATACATTTGATGTAATTATTGCAGATGAATCAGACCAAGTATTTGGTGATTTTTTTTTTTTTTCCATTTAAGCTTCCATGAGAATGTTATTAAGCTTTTAATCTTTCTCCAAATTTCACTTTCATCTCCATCCCCAGTGACGTTTGTTTACAAGGGCACTCAAAAATAGAATGCCAGCAATAAAGTTTGCCATCTATAGGTGGACATTTTAATTACAAGGGATTTTAAATCAGATGATGGTTTAAAACGAAAAACCCTGTCATATACAAAACATTTCTCATTACTTCTATACCAATAATTTTCTTAACATATTTGCTTTTATTATTCTCAGTAGCTTTAGTATTAATTAGGATCACCAGAATGATTTTTTCTGACAGCCAACTAATGTTGCTTTATGAAACTTTGTGTTTAATGTTTCACTGTACTTTCCCTGTTTGAAAAGATGGTTTGGATTTTATAATATAACCATTCTGTTGCCTCAGAAATTAAAACAAAACAAAACAAAAACTGATTTACATGAATATTCCTGCTTGTGACAAAAGTGATTACATGGCCAGTCCACAGGTATAAAACATCATTCATATTCTTGAATAATGCTGGGCAATGGAGGAAAAGGATATAGGTCTTGTTTTAGGAACCCGGGCTCTACCTGATTGTGCTTCTGAGCCTCCATCTCCTCATCACCAAATGAAATGACCAGATTAAGGTTTGTGTGCAGTTATTTCTAGCTCTGATCAACTAGACTATATGAATTCATGGTGAGGATCAGCAATGGGCTATGATCCACAATGTTGGCAATGTAAACCCACCAGCTGCTCCTTGGAAACTCTATACAGGTTGCTATGAATTGGAATTGACTCAACAACATGTAACAACAACATGGACTGAAACAACCACTAGTCTGTCAGTTTGTTGCATTGTCGTGACTTACATGTTGCTGTGATTCTGGAAGCTATGCCACTGATGCTGTGAATGCCAACAGGATAGACAGGTTTCAGCTGCACTTCTACACTAAGACAGATTTGTAAGAAGGAATGGTAGACAACTTCCAAATGTTTAGCCACTGAAAACCTTATGGACAGCAGTGAAACACTGTCAGATAGCATGAGAAAATTGTCACCATGATGAACAGAACCAGAATATTGTCAGATATAGTGCCAAAAGACAAGCCCCTCATGTTGGAAGGCATTCAAAATCTGATATGGGAAGAGCTGCCTCCTCAAAGTAGAGTTGACTATGATGATGTAACCAGAGGACAGTTTTTGTGACCTTAATTTGCTGGTGGGTTCACAACTCAAAATGAGGAGAAATAGTTACAAGCATTCATTAATAACTGGAACATGGAACTAATGAAGTATGAATCTAGGAAAATTGGAAATTGTCAAAAATGACATGGAACACATAAGCATCGATATCCTAGGCATTTGTGAGTTGAAATGGTCTTGTATTGGCCATTTTGAATCTGACAATCACATAATTTACTATGCCAAGAAAAACAAATTGAAGAGGAATGGTGTCACATTCATCATCAAAAAGAACATTTCAAGATCTATCTTGAAATACAATGCTGTCTGTGACAGTATAATTTCCATACAACTACAAGGAAGACCAGTTAATACCACTATTATTCAAATTTATGCACCAACCACTGAAGCTAATGATGATGAAATTGAAGAATTCTACCAACTTCTTGAATCTGAAATTGACCAAACATGCAATCAAGATGCATCGATAATTACTGGTAATTGGAATGCAAAATTGGAAACAAAGACGAAGGATCAGTACTTTGAAAATATGGCCTTGATGATAGAAATGATGCTGGAGATCACATAATAGAATTTTGAAAAACCAATAACTTCTTCATTACAAACAACATAAAAGATAATTAAGCACATAGACTTCACCAGAATACACAGAAATCAAATTGACTACTGTGGAAAGAGACGATGGAAAAGCTCCATATCATCAGCCAAAACAAGCCCAGGGGCAGACCGTGGAACAAATCATATATTACTCATATGCAAGTTCAGACTGAAGTTGAAAATTAAAACAAGTCCACGAGACCCAAAATATGACCTTGAGCATATCCCATCTGAATTTAGAGATCATTTCAATAACAGATTTGATGCTTTAGAGACTAAGGATCGAAGGCAGGAAGAGTTGTGGGATGACATCAAAAACTTCATACAGGAAGGAAGTAAAAGGTCATTAAGAAGGCAAGAAACAAAGAAAAGACTGAAATGGATGTCAGAAGAGACTCTGAAATTTGCTCTCTAGCATAGAGATGCTAAAGTAATTGGAAGAATTGAGGAGGTAAAAAGAAAATTTCTAAGAGCAGTTTGAGAAGACAAAGTCAAATATTATAATGTAATGTGCAAAGATCTGGAGTTAGAAAACCAAAAGGAAAGAACATGTTCAGTATTTCTCACGTTGTAAGAACTGAGGAAAAAATCTAAGCCTTGACTTGCAATATTTAAGGATTCTTTGGGCAAAATATTGAATGATGCAGAAATCATCAAACAAATATGGAAGGAATACACAGAGTCATAATACACCCCCCCCCCAAAAAAATTGATGATCAACCATTTCAAGAGGTAGCATATGATCAAGAGCCAATGGTACTGAAGAAGGAAGTCTAAGCTATATGGAAGACGTTGACAAAGAACAAGGCTCAGGGAATTGATGGAATACAAATTGAAATATTTCAACAAACTGAGGCAGCACTAGAGGCACTCACTTAACCATGCCCAGAAATTTGGAAGATAGCTACCTGGCCAACATACTGGAAGAGCTCCAGATTTGTACCCATTCCAAAGATAGGTGACCCAACAGAATGCAGAAATCATCAGACAATATCATTAATATCACATGTAAGTAAAATTTTGCTAAAGAAAATTTTGTTTCAAAAATGAATTTTGCAAGTAAATTTTGTTTCAAAAACAGTTGTAACAGCACGGAATAGCCAGTGATTCCAGCTAGAGTCAGACGAGGACAGGGAATGAGGGATATCATTTCTGACAGCAGATAGATCTTGGTCAGAAGCAGAGAATACCAGAAAGATGTTTACCTGTGCTTTATTAATTATACCACTGCTTTCAACTATATGAATGCTGACAAGCTATGGACCACATTATGGAGAATGAGTATTCCAGAACACTTAATTGTGCTCTTTGAGGAACCTGTACATTGACCAAGAGGCAATCGTTTGAACAGAACAAAGGTACACTGAATGGTTTAAAGTGAGAAAAGGTGTGCACAAGGGTTGGATTCTTTCACCGTACTTATTCAATCTGTAAGCTGAGCAAATAATCCATGAAGCTGGATTATTTGAAGAAGAAGAATGTGGCATCAGGATTGGAGAAAAACTCATTAACAACCTGCAATATGCAGATAATACAACCTTGCTTGCTGAAAATGAAGAGAACTTAAAATACTTACTGATGATGAAAACAAAAATCCTCATCATGGGAGCAATAAATAACATATTATAAATGGAGAAAAGACTGAAGTTGTCAAATACTTCATTTTGCCTGAATCCACATAAACACTCATGAAAGTAATCAAGATTGTGAGGATGTTAGATGGAATACTAAGTCCCATCCAGAACCTTCTGAGGTGAGATATTCCCACTTGAAAGGACAAGCAGACTGCCCTGGAATAGCTAGAGGAACAGAAGATACTTCTTGAAAGAAAGACCTGCAGGAAAAGTAAAAAACAAATTAGCAGTCTGATTGGCTACTACAAGACCAAGTAAATTGTTTTCTGGGGAGCCATCAAGGCAAGCAATCAAGTCCCTTCAGGACAAACCCCTCTTCAAGACTGAAACCCAAAGGGTACACATGAGCAGGCATGTAAGTTTGCTGGCAACCACGTTGGTCTGTGGGTGAGTGGAATTGGGGGAAAGGCAGCAATGAAGATATGGGCAGAGTTTGGCCACATTCCATAGACTCATGTTGACCTGGCGATGAGAAAGAGAAGAGGAAGGATTGGTTGTCTGAAGTGTGGTGAGACCTGGGGATTCCTGAGCCCATGAACAAGAACCTAGCCACAGATGGCTAGAGCTGAGAGTGAAGCATCCAGCTGATATGAAGTGAGGGGAGATGCACAAGAACACCCAAACTTGCAGACAGTACCCATTTGATCTAGTTTCAATGGCTTGACGATCAGAACTTAACTAGAGGATGATAAAGACTTTTGATAAAGGAAACAAGTGTAAATTGCTACAATTTGATGAACTTGACCTATACTATGGATTTCGTAGCTCAAAATACCAACAGAGAGGGAAGGAATCTTCACATCAAGGATCAAACCTATCTCCTCTGTACACAAGGTTGATAGACACAAGCAACTTAGACATTAGCTACCTAAAATGGGGAGGGAGGAGGCTACAAAGGCACGAAGTGACTGGTTTACAAGTAATTCAAGAGGGAGTTTAGTTTCAGAGTATGGTTGGGAAGGTAGAATCCCCACTGTATAGGTTTCTTCTGGTCTAGATGGGTGCGCCTCCCTCCTTCCAGTCGGGGGAGGGTCTCATTGGGCCTGGATGGGGTTGTCGGCAGCCTGTCGCGGCTTTTGCGGTTGCCGCGTGTGCGTGCTCGGCGGCGGGCGTCAGCGTGGGTGGTTCTATTTTGGCGCGCTAGTTGCCGTCTGGGGGGTTGTCGCTTGACGGCTCTCCGACCGCGCTGACCCCCGCTCCCTACCCTTGCCTCCGCTCACCTGTGTTGAGGGTCGCTCTGTGTTGGAACGGCCTCTCCTCCCCCGGGGCCCTGGTTGGCATGCACGTGCGGGGGGGGGGGGGGGGGAGGTGGGGAGGCACTCGCCCTGTCACCCTCTCATCAGGTCGGCCTCCGCTGCTTGCTGTCCGTCCCCCTCGTTCCCGGGAGGCTGACGCCCTGTGGCCCGGCCCTCTTTCTGTGTGAGCGCGGGGAGGTCGGCAGCGTCGATGGCTAGCCCCGTGCTCTCTCCCCAGACGGGGCGCTGACCGGCAGCTGTCCGTTCGCGCGCGCCCGCCTCCGGGGGAGCCCCGTGAGTGAAACCCGCTGCCCTTGGCCGTCGCGGGGGCGGCGGGGGCGGCGGGGGTGAGGGTGGTTGGCAAGCCAGTGTCGTCGGTGTCGTCCGCGCCCCTGGTCCCAGGGCGCGCAAGCGCCAGCCGGCTTGGTTCCGTCGCAACCACGCTGCGCTCTCTAGGTTACGAGTTGGGCTGCTAACCTCAAGGTCAGCAGTTTGAAACTACCAGCTGTTTCGCAGGAGAAAGAAGCGGCTTTCTGTTCCGGTAAAGATTTACAGCCTCAGAAACCCTGTACAAGTTCACTATGGGTGGGATCCGACTCCATGGCACTTAACAAGATGGGTCTGGTGAAAGATGTGGATAAGATTCTTATGGTTGTGAGAAATTGTTATCATGACTAATTGCAATTGTCACAACCATAAAGGCAGAAGTTTTGTAACATAAAGGGGAGCAGTTAATCTTACATTTCAGGAACAGTGGACCCTACAACCATGAGGGGAGAAGAGCATGAGCACAATGTGGGACCCTATCCAGAGATGCAGTGACATCAGGGATGGAGGCAGAGATGATGACATGGAAAGACAGAGCAGCTGAGGACTCTAGACTCATGGAAAGAGAAAGGCTGAGTGCTGGTGGCCAGAAAGCAAGCTTGCAAAATATGTCTTTTGGTTGTTTAAATGACGATATATTCCTTAGTGGTTTTTTTGTACATCAAAAACAAAACAAAATAACAACCACCAAAAACGAGGGAATAGAAGCAAATACTGTTGAATGATGATGCACGGAGGGGATTGTAATCATTGCAATGAAATGAAATATGAAAGGATGAGTGCAAAACGAATGTTCTCCCATGTAAACTATCATCATTCAATGCACAATAAAATCTTTTTTAAAAAACAAAAGTAGATTGTGAGGATGGCACAGTTTCGTTCTGTTGTGCATAAAGTTGCAACATGGCAGCATCAACTTGACAGCACCTAACAACAATAACAGGGGCTGAAAATATGGAGGCCTGATGTGAAACTGTAGGATATACACTAGACCACGAGATCAGTTTGAATCACAAGGTTGGTGGTTCAAATTCACCAGCCACTTTTCAGAAATGCTATACTATGAGTTGGAATGGACTCAACAGCACTTAACAACAACAAATGGACTGAAAAAAGTAATTATAATAACAATTATGTTGTAGTAGGTACCGTTGAGTTGGTTCAGACTCATAGTCACCCTGTATAGGCTTTTCAAGGAGCGTTTGATGGGTTTGAACCTCCTATCTTGGGGGGTTAGTAGTCTGGTGCTTATTTTACAGTACCACACCAGGAAATAAAAACAATGATTGTTGTTATTAACTGACATGGAGTTGATTCTGACTTATAGTGACCCTACATAACGTTTCCAAGGAGTAGCTGGTGGGTTTGAATTACAGATCTTGATGTTAACAGTCATATGCTTATCCTACAGCGCAGCACCGCTAGCATTTATTAAGGCCTTACTCTCTCTCAGGCTTGAGCTAAGCACTTTACTACAGTGTCTCATTTGATCTGTTTGGCAAACTTGTTGTTGTTAAGTGCCATCGAGTCAGTTCCAACCCATAGCGACCCTGTCTAGGGTGTCCGAGGAGGAGCTGCTGAGCTTGAACCACCAACCTTGCAGTTCAAACAGCTTTGCAGTGTGGCGCATTAACCCACAGCACCACACAAACTTAGGAAGTAGGTATTACTATATGTTTTAGTTGCCATCAAGTCAGCCCTGGACTTTACTGAATAGAACTGCTCCATAGGTTTCCTTGACTGTAGTCTCTATGGAAGCAGATAGCCAGGACTTTCTTCTCTGGAGCCACTGGGTGGGTTTGAACCACCAGGCGTTCAGTTAGCAACCAATCACATATTGCTATTACAGGTTGAAAAGCTGAAGCTAAAGAGATTAAGTAATATGCCCAAAATGATAAGGAAGTGCAAGTGCAGAATTTGAACACAGATAACCTGACCCCAGAATGCACCAGGCATTTAGCCACTGTAATATACATCCAAATAAATGTAAGTGTCTTTTTCATGTAGATGATTTGGTACTCTACCCATACATTCCAATAAGGCTGCCATTACTATTTATGGACCACTGTTTCGGGAGCAACAACCTAGCCCAAACGGCTGGACTAGTTTGTATCAAACTAGAATGCTGACCTTAATGCTGTTTGGATATCTCCAAAATAAGCAAGTGATTGAGTCAACAAATGTTTTATGATCTAGATAGACATGTATTGAACAGTTTATTCTCCTTAGATGACAGAGACAAAAGACACAGGTTTATAAAGTATCATGTGCTGTGTGGTAGGTTGTGGGACTAAGAAAAAGATAAAGGAGCCATTATTCTGACCAAAGGGTTTGGGAAAGAAGGTATAACATTCACAAAACAAAACATAGAGTTTGAGATAAACTAAAGTTTGGAACATGATGATAGGCTTAGCTAGAGAGGAAGGTTTGTTTCTGGAAGCAGTGAGAAAGAATGTTGACATGTGTAGAGCCTAGTGGAGGCCAATCATGTGTACTGGACATGGCCTATCATATATAATGAGAACCTGCTCATGGCAGGAATCTTGGAAGACTCTGCCTAGGTCCTTGACCCATCTTTGTCTAGCAAGCCTCTGCATTGATTTTTTTTTTTTTACACCAGCAAAGCATTAACCATCACCACATCTCCTGGGCTATCAACATTTGTTTCTGGCTTTGATACCTGAAGAAATTCCAGAAATGCATCACACTACAGTCTAGACACACCCACATAGCGGTCCTTTAATTTAGGAGCTTCAGACTCAGCAAATGCACATAAAACTTATCTGTTTGTCCTGGGTTTCCCACTTTAGTTCAGGGCCTCAAGGCTTGAAGCCATCGGGTACCACTGCAATTTAGAGGTGACCATGTTGACTCCTCCACTGAGGGTGGCAACAGACTGTCTACATTAACTAGTGCCACAGAGCTTGATGACCCTGCCCAGCTCTGTAGAAACCCACTTGGGTGTCTAGGCTGAGGGGCCAACTGCAAATGGAGTGGAAGCTGTGTCAGAGCCCATGCTCATGGTAGGTGAGAGCAGAAACGACTTAGAAGCTTGCGGCATTATGAGGGGAACATGAGCTATAGGAAAAACCTGGTAGAGCTGGGAGTTCAGCCATATCAAAGTGTCACAGTATAGTTCACCTGGCTTAGCTGTGCTATGGGGCAAAAGAAAGATGGGAAGACTGGCTTTCTCACTCAAGTTGCCTCTATATCTTTCTTGTTGTTGTTAAGTGCTGTTGGGTCTGTTCTGACTCAGTATACAGTTTCCAAGTAGTGGCTGGTGGATTTGAAACACTGATCTTGTGATTAGTAGTTCAGTGCTTATCCTAGCATCACACCAGGACTATATCTTTTGTTTTTTAAATTTTTTATTAGAAACTGAGTGATAGTTTACATGAGAAAACATCAGCTTTACATTCATCCTATCGTATTTCGTTTCATTGCAGTGATTACAATCCCCTCCATGCATCATTCAACAGCGTTTGCTTCCAATCCCTGTTTTTTTGTTTTTGTTTTTGTTTTTTTAGCTGTACACTGAAACACTCAGGAATATATAATCATTCAAACAACCAAAGGGTATACCCTGCACACCAGCCCCCCCTCCCCCACCAGCACACAGCCCCTCTCCCTCTTTGAGTCTCGAGTCCCCAGCCACTGTCTCTCCACATCATCTTCTCTGCCTCCATCTCTGGCCTCACTGCTTCTCTGAATAGGGTCCTGCATTCCACTCTTCTCCCTTGATGGTCCCAGGGTCCTCCACACATGGACTGCAAGATCAACCACTCCCCTTCTTTTGTTACAAAAGTCTACCTTTACATTGGCAGCACTCACAGTCAGTCCTGATAGCAATTATTCACTATGGAACCACAAGAGTCTTTGCCCCATCTCCTTTCACCAGCAAGACTATATTTTGTAGTCCTTGGCATTGTTTTGGCTCTGTAGAAGTACACAACAAATCTTATGTTGGTAAACATAACAGCACTATTCATACTGTTGAATCGACAAATGAATAGTTTCCAAATGAAATACTTTATTCTGGGAAAACAGCTGTACAGTTATGAATCTTATCTTCTTGCTTTTATTAGAATAATTGACAATATACACTTTTATTTAGATAGGATTCATGTGTTTCTATAGGGCACAGAGTATAGTAGACACTCAAAATATATGTATTTCTTGTTGCTAATCAATTTTTGGCCTTCTCTCATCTTCTTCACACCTCAGCCTGATAGATTATTTGTGCTTTTATTTGTACTTTCAAGCATCTATCCCTATATCTATTCTCCCAAGTATAGGAGCTCATTATAAGCTCTACATTTGAGCTGAAGTCCTGAGGACTGGCTAATTATTTGCATCTCATCAAAGTAGCCACTCTATACTTTCCCAAAACTAATTTGATATTTAGGCTAAGCCATACACATAGTTTACTTCTGTTCTCTTTCCTGTGGGCTTCATTTGACTTGTTCCCACCCTCTCTTATCATGGCAGAAACAGAACCTGCCCTGGGAATGTACATTCAGAGTAGGAGCCATGGGTTAGGACTTGCCTTTGAGCTTTTGCATCAGCACTAAAGTTCTCCCTTGTCTTTCTCTTGGCTTTCACCCACTGAGTTTCAGGACTAGGAAATGTATTGTAAAGACTGCCCCAATCAATTCCTGGATTAAATGGGATGGTCTGCGAATGTGATAATCACAAGAGGAGAGTGAGACCCTGCCCCAAGCAAACACTTTCCTTTTTGTTTTCATGTTTTGATCTTATGAGCCTTGACTAGGCTCAATTAAAGACAATGGCAACCTCTTCAAAGGAGAATATCAAGCCCTTTTGAATGGGCTAATTCTGCTCCAGGTTCCCGCTATCTATCTGCCCTTGACAAGCCCCAGTAGAAGTCAACAGGTGGTTGTCCAAATATAAATGAAAAGGCTTAACTCTAAAACATCGTTGTCTGAGGGGATTTTTAGAAGACTTTACTCTGTGGTTTTGGCAGTAGCTGTGTGTTTCTTTGCCAGCACGCAGAGAAATCTGACCTGTATCACTCAGGAGTTAGAGATTTTCATCACTGTTGTCCCCACTAAGACCCACCCACTCCTTCTCCCCAACAAACTAGTAAACTCGAAAGCAAAATGTGAAGAAAAAGAAGCTCAGGATACAAAGGAAGGGGAAAGATACAGGAATCCTTGATAATTTTCTATTTTATTCACTTATGAAAGTCACATCTAAACGTGCCCCAAACAGAGCATTGTGAAGTGTGGACAAAGTGGGAGGAGAGGATTTGCAAGCAGAGTTCTATCAATAAAACTGATTCCATGGAATCAATAACATGGAAATCATTAGAGTTATCTATACAAACAATGTATATTTAAGTTGCTGCCAAACTTTTCAAGCCAGGATTGAGAAATAAAGCAATAGGATGACAGAGGAGAGATAGATTACTGGTATAATCATCTTTCTAGTTTTTCCTTCACTTGTTTTGATGCTTTCCCTTACACCATGACTTTAATTTCCATTTTAGTAAATCATCCTAGGTGTTCAGTAATTTCAAGTAAGCACTGAAAAGCAATAAATATGACCCCTTTCAATGACCTAGAGGCACAAAGCTCTGATTACATACAAAGGGGCTTTGAACAGTTCATGGAAAAATGTCATTTCCCCACAAACTTTTTGGACACCCCCCCCCCCATAAATAGGAGTCCTGGGGTGGTGTTGCAAGATAATGCACAGGATTGCAAGGTCAGTTTGAACCACAAGGTTCAGTTTTAACCACAAGGAAACCCTATACAGAGTCGCTATGAATTGGAACCGATTTGACAACAATTAACAACAATTTCACTTACATATATTACATTAATAATCAAATTAATTTATCAAATCAAAACCTCCAGGAAACATTAGTGACAAAGGTGAACACTCACAGTAATAGTAGACCAGTGTGGCCTCCTTCATCATTGTCCTCCTTGGCCAAGGGGTGGAAAACCTTGATGCCCCAATACCAAGATACCTAGCTGGGTCAGTAAGTAAAACACTGGCCCTTAGAAGCTTCTATCTGGAAGATTCTTTGCAGACAGGACCCTGTGGCTCCCAACTTGGAGTTTTCTAGGATGTTCAAGGCTCCTCCTCCTAACACTCTCCTCTGATATGGCCCAAGGGAACACACACCCTGTTTCAGCCTGATGCCAGTTTCAGATGGGTTTGTGACAGCTGACCTCTGTGGAACAAACCCCCCACAGGGTCCTATGTGACTTCACTGTGTTCCCTTCTCAGCCTGCTGCCACTAGAGTCGCAGTGTTTGTTGAGCAAGGAAGATGAGCACATGCTTTCGTGTGAGTTGGATGAAAGGGACAGGCTTGGACCTCAGGGAGGTGCATAGATGCCTCAGATGAGTTCAGGGAGAACATCACGTAGAAACAACTTAATAATTTTTCTTCCAGTGTGTGCCAAACCTTGCTCTTTTCTCAGAATATGGAGAAGTCACCACAGGAACTAAGCCAAAAGCATTTATAAACACTGTAGGTAGAGAAAATTTTTGTGCCTCAGCCCTTGGAGTGGCAGAGATTAGCATTTGATAACCTTGATGGTCTGCATTTTTGAAGTAAGTAAATGTCTCCTAATGAGCTCCTAAATTAGACAGTAAAAGAGGCCTGGCTCACCTCTACATGTTATTGGCATCAGAAACATGGTAAAATGAAATCTTAACATTAATCTTAACAGTTTATGAATGCCAGAAAATGTAAACTAAAGAATAAGTCTACTGGGTAACTCCACAGTGGCCTCTACTAGCTAATTAGTTCTATGGGTTTCAAAGAGAACTTGATTTCTACATTGGTACATTGGAAAAGGAAAAAAATTACTGATCTCAGGTGAAAGGGGAAGTAGAATCATCAAATCTTAAATGTTTAATTAAAACTTTGTGAAAATCAGCTCAGAAAAACTGAATATTGCAATGTAGAGTCAAAAAAGAAGAGAATGATTTTTTATATAGCAAAGTAAATGCGTTCATTTCAGAAAGGCAAAGTCTTATTCCAATAAGGCCAATAATGTGCAAAGCATATTTTCAAACTTCTCTTTTGTAACTGGTTTCAAATTATTTCAAAGTTTCAGTCTCATCTGGTTTTACACCAAAGTTCTCTTTTCCTAGTCGGATCATTTTGATAATAGCCCACTTCCAAAAATTAGATTCTTTCTCAAAGAATAAATGTTAGACAATATTAGGGAGAAACATACCCCAGGTCCTGAAGGAAAATCTGAAAGTGGGTTGTGGGTTCAAATTTTGTGGGCAATAACTGCATCACTGAAATAAACATTTAACCCTATAGGACAGAGTAGAACTACTGTAGGGTTTCCAAGGCTTTATATGGAAGCAGACTGCCACATCTTTCTCCTATGTTGTGGCTGGTAGGTTGGAACTATTAACCTTGTGGTTAGCAGTTCAGTGCTTAACCTACAGCACCACAAGTGTTCCCTAAATAGAGATAAACTCTGAAATCAGGCAAAGAAATCTGATATTCTGTGAGAATTTATTAAACATATACAAAGTTTTGAGAAAGTTAATATCTTTGTTTGAATAAAACTAACTAAATGTCAGAAGATGCTAACTAGTCTATAGGACAAGTAGTCTCTATGAACTACAACCGCTTCTACCCTGAGATCAGAAGGACTAGATGGTGCCCAGCTACCACTGATAACTGCTTTAATCAGTACCACAACAGATGGACATAGATAGAATGGGAGAGATATGTGAAACAGAACCTCAAATTCCTGAAAAAAAAACCACAACAAAATAAAACAACAACAAAAAACAGACTTACTGAACTGGTTGAGACTAAAACTATTTCCCTGAGAATATCAAGCCTTAAGCAGAAACTAACCTTGAAGTTACCTTGTAACTAAATAACAGGTTGACTCACAAAATAATTTCTATCACCCATCAGTATAGCGCTGTGGGCTAATGCATCAGACTGCAAAGTCGTTTGAACTGCAAGGTCAGTGGTTCAAGCTCATCAGTTCTTCCTTGGAAATCCTATCCAGGTTTGCTATGGGTCAGAATCGACTCAATGGCACTTAGCAACAACACCATTAGTATGGTGTTTCTTTATAAAATCATCTATATGAGACAATGACTTTAAAGCAAAGGTGAGAATGTAAGTGGGGCAGGGAAACTAGATTAATGGAAATATAATAAGCAGAACAGATATAATGAGAATATTCACACATTGTGAAGAATGTGACTAACGTCATTGAACAATTCGTGTAGAAATTGTTGAATGGGAACCTAAACTACTATGTAAACCTTCATTGAAAACACATTAAAATAGGCTTTAAATACTTTTAAAGTATCTACCAATTGTAGTATTATGTGAATATAATTGGCCCCAGTTCTACATCATTCTTTTTTTCACTCTCTCTGATATTCCTCCTTCTGAAAGTCATATTAACAACTCTGGAACTATTGGAAATTTTTCAAAACTCCAAAGTTTTCCAAAGTGCTGACTTAGGAAGTTGAATTACTTGGTGTGCATTTATAGAACTTTTCCACAGGCTTCCTATTCCTGTGGTAAAACAATCAATATGGATAAAGCGATTGTATAAAAATCCTTTCCTCTTAATGAAATCACTGCCTCAACTACACACAGATCAAAGTACACCTGGGACCTCACAGTTTAGGAGAGATGGGATGAGAAGGTAAGTAGTGGTGGCTTCTTAGAACAAAAAGCATTCATCTCTCAAGACACCTACCTAATCCCCAATTCTAGAAGAAGCTACTGGGGTAGTGAGGCAATTCTCTGTAACCGTGTGGTTGAGGAGGAGTGGAGTCCCTGCCTAGATTTACCTCGATATTTCATGCTCCACTTCAGACTTAATTGTTTGAGTCTCAAAAAGAGGAAGGCATGAGCATGCACAGTGCTTAGTGCCCACAATTTGGGGGGTCTTCATTCCATGTGTGAATTTAAAGCAGTCGCTAGGGCCTACAGTGTGGCAAATTTGAATGCTTAGGGGTCAGAATTTCAAATCTTACCCTAACAGATGAGGACTCCTGGTATGGTGCTGTAGGATAAGCATTGGACTGCTAAGTGCAAGACCAGCAGTTCAAACCCACCAGCTGCTCCTCAGAAACCTGGTACATGATCTCTATGAGTCAGAACTGACTTGACAGTACTTAACAACCACAAATCCTAGCAGTATGTTAGTTACTTCGCTTTTCTGGCTGTCTTAGCTGCAGAATGGGAAATGGCAGCCTCACAGAGTCACTGACAGGACTCCAGTTGGAAAACAAATAATAGTTGTAAGTGTGTTTAATACAAACACAGCACCTACACAGTTAACATCCAGGACAATTCTGAACATAGGTGTAATAATTTCATCACACAACTAGGACACTGAGACTCAGACAGCGAAGCTGTTTGGCAGTGTTCCCATGAGTAGTAGTAAGTGATGGAGACACAGTTCACGCCTAAGCCTGTCTAATTCCAAATTCTGTGCCTTTTCTGCTAGCAAAAGGGATTCAGTAAGTGGTATTTTGTCTTCTGGAAGATTCCTTGAAACTAGAGGCAATGGCAGAGTGGTGTCAGAGCAGGAGGCTGGGGGATGGAGACAGGCTCTGCAATGGTTTGTTGAAGGCACTGGTGTTTTGTAGGAACATGCTGGCAAAGGAAAGATATGTTTTCAAACCCATGTCCTTAATACCAGCCAAGGTCAGCCCAGGAACAATTTGCAGTGGAAAATTACACCCAGCAAATTCTGCCTGATCCTAATTAGGAGCTAACCTCTTTTATTAGGTGAACTCTTTTCTTTATTCCTTCATTGTGGAGAATGGACTATAATTTGTTAATGAAATAGCATGCTAATATATGTAGTCATAATTTGTGGAAGGTCAGGATAAAACATTCTCTCACTAGAAAATAGGGCTTTCATTTCCCACTTTTTTTTTAATTCCTTTAAAATCATTAGTTGTTTAAACATATTTTTGGGGTCTTACCCTATACAGGGTCGCTATGGGTCGGAACCGACTCGATGGCACATAACAACAACAACAACAACAACAATAATAAAGTAGCGAGAAAGAGACCATCTACTTCTTCCTGAGCTTTCTTTCACATCTACCCATTTGTTTGGTCTCCGCAGTTTTGAGGTTTTAATTCTGTGATCATTTATTTGGTTCCCAGAGGAGAACCTGAAGTGGAGGTTTCAGCCCCAAAGAAACCGACAATCAAACACAATCAAGGCAATGTAGACAAATGAGAGATAAGGGGGGTCTAAATACCCCAAATGAAACAGATTTCTATCCCAGACCTGATGCCACTGCTGCGCTTCATTTTACTTTGGGCTCATTTATCTCACAGAGCTTCTGGGTGGGGAGGAGCAATGGTTGGTTATAGACATTCCAGAAATAGACAAGATGCCCCAGTTTCTCCCGGTCATGGTGTCTCCTCTTTCTGTTCACACCACACAGCTTAGATTCTGGCCCTTGGTTTTTTACTTGGAGATAGTGCATCTCTTTTAATGGTGTTTTCCTCACAGTACTAAGAGGGCAATTCAGTTCAGGAAACAATGACTGAGCACTTGTGTGCCAGGTACTGTGATAGGCCTTGAGGGTAAAAGCTGAATTGGCCAGAGACACTGTAGAAGGTGTTGGATAGGATGGGAATGTAGAACAAAATTCAGATTTCTTAAAAAGTCCAGACATACCGGACCAAAAAAGACTAGAGCATCCCCTGAGGAGATAACCTTTGAACATGGAATTGAAACTCTCTCTGCTAGTCATCCTTCAGTCAAATAATAGATTGGCTTACAAAATAAACTCTATTGTCTATGAGTAATGTGCTTCCTCAAACAATGAATTATATGATACTAAATTATCAACATCTACTTAAAAACAAAGGTAAGAAGACTAGGAAGGGAAAGAAAGCTAGATTAATGGAAACAGAACAAACAGAATGAAAATACTGAAAATGCTGTTACATTGTGAAAACTGTGGCCCATGGCACTGAGAAATTTGTATGAAAATGGTTAACAATAAGTTACATATATAAAAAAATTAAAAAGATGATGAGGACATGGCACCTGCTATAGGTAGGCCGTTGCCACTCGTGGTGACAGGAGAACAGTGTTCCATAGGCTATAATCTTTCATAAGTGTATTGTCAGGACTTTCTTCCAAGGTGACTCTGGGGGGGATTTGTACTTCAACTTTCTGTTAGTAGCTGAGCACTTATCCTTTTGCACACCAGGGACTCCCATCTGCCATAGAGAGGATTACTATCAAATGAGTCAGACAGATTCACAGACAGATATTTCTAGCATCAAGGGCAGGTGAAACAGTGGAGGTATGGACGGGAGCAAGGGGAAAGAATTAAGTGCAAAGAGGTGCCCCTGGGCTCGGACTTGAAAAGGAGTAAGAAGTCTACAGCTATGAAGGGACTGAGGACCTTCTAAACACCGAGACCAACTGAGCCAAGACATTGGTTATGGGCAGCCTGGGGGAAGAGAAAGCAGTGAGGAAAACCATGAGGTAGTGAATGTGAGACAACAGGTTGTAGGCTTAGAGACTAAACAGGGGTCACAGAACGACTGTGAGTCCCAGAAGATATAAGGAAGGTTGAAGGGAAGAAAACCACCTTGAACTTTTCTGAAGTAGAAAAAGCACAAAAATAAAACCCCCTACTCAGAAAATTTTTGGAGTCCTGGTGTGGCACTGTGGGTTAATGCACTAGACTGCAAAGGTGTTTGAACTGCAAGGTTGACAGTTCAAGCTCACCAGCTGCTCCTCAAAAATGCTATGGAGGGTAGCTATGGGTGGGAATCCACTTGATGGCACTTAACAACAACAACTCAGAAAAATTTCAGCTCTTCTCCTTAAGGACAACATAGAACATGCCCTTGTTACAATCTCCCTGGAATACAGAAGCATACCCAGGTACTGGTATTCTGTAGAAGACTTGAAGGCTTTGGGCACCATTTCCACACATTGCAGACACTTCAGAGAACCTGGACCTACTCCGAGGAGAATCCCTTCCCAGGCCTAATTGCTCTTTTTTCCACAAAGTTTTCCTTGGTGGGAAATTACAGTGTTCCCCTAATAAAATCTCATTCCCTCAAATCACAACTAGTGAACTCATTTGTAAAGGAAACATAATGTGCATTCTTTTATTTTGTTTGTTTGAAGCAGGAGGTGATTTTGAGTTGTTTGGTTTATCAAACACTTTAAACCAACTATTTTCAATGGAAAAATACTGTATAAGTACAAGGCAAAAAACACAAATCAAATGGTGCAAACCATTAAACATTAATTCTCTACCTCCAGTCCCTCTTCAGAAACCACTGTTCATAAATTTCCAGAATTATTCCACAGAGATCACTGAGTTCCTTAGACAATACACATTTAGCAAGGAACAGGTTGCTAAATAAATAAGTAGTCTGTGGTGCAGGCTGTAAAGTATTTTTCAGTAGGGTGAAAATATTTTCAGGAGTTAGGGCCCCAACTCATATCTTACCACTGAACCCACTGCTGGAAAAATATCTTTAATTTCCTATATTCTGTTCTTAGCTTGCTCTCCTTCATATCGTCTTTCCCACACAGGAAGGCATTTGTCTGTCTAATGACCTGCAGGCAGGAAGGATATTCAGTAACCTAACTTTGATCTGTTGACCTTTACCAGAAACACCTCAACTGATCTTTTTAAGAGAAGATGGGGCAACAAACATCATGGGGGCTCCAGAAATCTTTATTAAATTAATTTTTATAAATGCTCGCTTGTTTGTACCATTTTAATCCTAAACTCTTATTTACATTTTTATTTGTTCCACAAATATTTCCCAAGCATCTCTTATGCCCAAGGCTGTGTGCTATGCAGGTGAAGATAAAGGTGAACTCGTATCTTCTGAGACGCACATGATCTGGGGCTTGGAGATCGGCACAGGCTCAGGGAGGAGATGGCAGTTTAAGGCTGGGTGGGTGTGAGTCACAAAGGACCAAAGCGTTGGGGAAGATTTGTTTTTTGTAGACTGAAGTCCTGGTGTGGCACTGTAGGATAAGCACTGGACTACAAGGTTGGTTTGAACTGCACGGTTAGTGGTTCAAAACTCAACAGCCACTCCTTGGAAACCCTATACAGGGTTGCTATGAGTCGGAACAGATTTAACGGCACTTAACAACAACTTCAGTTTTGAAAGGAGTTCTGGTGGCACTGTAGGATAAACACTGGACTGCTAATCGTAAGGTTGGGAGTTTAAATCTACTAGCTGTTCCATGGGAGAAAGATGAGGCTGTCAGCTTTGTTAAGATGTACAGTCTCAGAAGTTTTATATAGGGTCAGTAGACATCAGGAATAACTCGATGGCAGTGGGCTTTTCTCCAGTTTAGAAGCATCTACAGAGGCCAATATTAGTCAAAGGTTGTGATTAGTCTCAAGGTATTTCTTACCGTAATACACATGTCTGCGTATGGTATGAGATTTAAAAAAAAAAAAAACCAAAACAAAACATAATCTGAGAGAGATTTAAATTGTTTCTGAGAATGACACAATTAGTGAAGTATTTTTATGTTTCATTTTTTTTTCTTGAATAAATCTTAAATTGTTGCAAAATGGGTACTGAGGTACTGTGAAAAGTCTGACATCCTTAAAATAGATCAATCTTTAGGGTGTGCACCAGCCACTCAAGGCAGTTCTTCATGGCATGTTTCTTTGGTTCACTTGTCAAAGTCAGCTTTTCTTTATTTAGCATCTAAATGGAGGTTGGGTGGTGAGGGGTTTGCTCTTATGACAATTAAAACTTGGGAGGAATAGTTCCCTGGATTCTTCTTTCCTACTGAAAATGTGATAGGAAATTTGGAAACAAAGAAATGTGTTTAATACATGCAACCAAGTCTGCTCTTCCAAAATGATACTGTTTTACCAAATACACTGTCTAGGAGAAATAATTAATGGCACCCTCAAAAGTCTGTGAATCAAAAATAGAAGAGATACCTTTAAGACCTTTGTCCCACCAAGCAAGCATGTTTCTTGTTGTTAAGTGCCATCTCTTGGTTCCGAATCATAGCAACCCTCTACAAGGTTTCCAAGGCTGTATACATCTTTGCAGGAGCAGAAAGCCTCATCTTTTGAGCAGCTGATGTGCTCAAACCAGCGTCCCTGTGGTTCCCAGTCCAGTTGCACAGATAGCCATGTTTGCTAGTTGTATATACATGTTTGTTAATTGTCATGGCATTGTAAGTTGTGCTATTTTGCCAGGAAAGGTAATTGTTATGGTTGTTGTTAAGTGCTGTTGAGCAGTTGGTGGATTTGAACTTCCAACCTTGCACCACACCAGGATTCAGGAAAGGTAATGGCAGGGCATATTTCCACTTTGAAGGTTTTCAATGTCAATTCAGCTCCTGTGAGGAGAGAAGAACAATTAAAGCCCAGCAGCAATATTGTGCAGCCTCAGGTCAGTGCCTACTGTATCCTGGCTCTAAGAGTAGGGAGCAGAGGACTTCTGCTGCTTGATTCTTCTTCAGATGATTCCAGGACAATATACCTGAGAGGAAATCTCCCACTGAAGAAGCATTTATTGTCAACTTTTGTAGTTAAAACTAAGCTTAGAAGAACAGAAGAAAAGAAAAAAAGCTTGCTAACTAGCTAACTAGTGTATATAATCTCAGCCCTGGTGTGGAATATGGTTCTACAGTTGACTTCATTCTACAGTTCCAGCATCACTTAATAAGATGTATTTCTTGGAGAAATCTATAGTAGATTTCCTTTTTTTCAGCATCTTTAAGGCATGTATTTCTGTTCTGATTGCTGATTCATGGGTTTGTTGAGATACACATACAGAGTGCATCTCTGTGAACAATTAGTTTTTCTAAATATATCAGAATTATCCCTAGAAGATTTTCTAAATAAAAGCTGATTCCAATCAATTTAGTTAAATTCATTCTGAATTACCTCAGACTCTGTCTTTAACACATTCAATATTTATGCAATGCATCCTCATGAGTGTTTCAAATATATTGTTTGGGGATAGGATAGCATCCAAAAATAATTAACACAGTGAGCAAAGCTAACGAAATGACACAACTGAAATAGAAGATGCAGATGTACAATCATTTGCAGCATGAAAAGTATCAATCAATTGAGAGTAAATCTTTCAGGGTTGGAGAGCTGCAAATAGCAGCAGGACTGATGTTGATGAGTTACAGCATTTTACAAGATGGACAGGATCCAGGATCATCACTGTGGCATATTACATGATCTGGGTACAGTTATGTTTCTGTAATTGATTAGAATTGTCCACGGAGACTATTCTTTGCTGCAATCCAAGGATTTCTTCAATGTTTCAGTTTCTCCAAAGGCCACTTGTAGGGTAATGTGTTTTTAGAGGAATGAGTTTTTCTAAAGTATCAGAAAATAAGATTGAGGTTTTACTAAGATGTGTATATTATTCTCATTGTTTCTACTAGAAACAGCACTGTATTAAGTCAGTGCTATCATTTTTTCTCATTTTTTTGTTTAGAATTAAGTTTCAGAACTGAGATAAAATGGTATAAATTAGTTGATTTTGAAGAAAAAAATTAAAATCTTTGCTTTTAAAAGGTAAGTGTTTTGGCTTTTACTGAATATACTTAAATTGGTTTTCATGCTTATACAAGCATGGGGCCAACCCAACCCTCAGGAAGACTGAGAACAGTAGGTATTGATAACAATCTTAATGAATGTACACAAATGCTTTTAAAGAAATGTTTAAAACTTGCTTTAAGATGTCAGTGCACTCTAGATACACAGTGCCTTGTGACCCTAACACTTGGTGAGTGTGAGGTGCCCCACACTTCCATCCTTATAAATTGTTCTGCTTCCAGAATGATCCCAGATTCTGCTGGTTAAGGCATCAGAAATAGCTGTTGGCATAACATGGACGAGCCTGGAGGACATTATGTGGAGTAAAATTAGTCATTCACAAAAAGACAAATACTGTAATGAGAGACCATTATTGCAAAAAGTCAAGAAAAGGTTTTCACCCTAAAGGATGGTTACCAGGGAGGGGTGAGAAGGGAAGTAGGATAAGTGGTTAATTAGAGGGTCCATGCGTGGGTGAAGGGAAAGGCAATAAAAAGGGACAAAAGAAGAGCTGTTTGCAAGATTGTGAAGTGGTGAAGTTTGTCCTTGGAATCCAGAAGGTTCTTGAAGGAAGGAGACTGTCGGACTTTTCCACTGTCCAACTGCTTCTACTTCCTCTCTGGGCACAAAGATTTTTGTCTGCTTTTGATGGTGGTGGTGTTGGGGTAGGGAAAATGTTTTGGGCTCTTAGCCTAATGCCCCACTAACTCTAGAAACTGATTCTAAGAAGGAATTGGACTCCTGGTGTGGTGCTGTAGGATAAACACTGGACCGCAAGGTCAGATTGAACCAGAAGGTCAGCAGTTTCAACTCAGCAGCTACTCCTCAGAAATCCTATATGGGGTTGCTATGAATTGGAACCAACTTAACGACACTTAATATACAATAAAAGAATGAGTTTATTTCCAATTTATTACCTTACATTTTCATTTACATTTTGTTTATACCTTACAGCTTTTTATCATCTTCTAAACATTTTCACATAAATGATTCATTCAGAAAAAATTATTAATTGGTGTGGCACTGTGGGTTAATGCGTCAGACTGCAAAGCCATTGGAACTGCAAGGTCAGCGGTTCAAGCTCACCAGCAGCTCCTCAGAAACTCTATACAGGGTCGCTATGGGTCGGAATCGACTGATGGCACAACAACAAACCCTTCTTATGATGGTACTAACCACTCTAAGAGTACGCTTAGGCTGACATTAAACCAAAAACCCAAACCCACTGCACACTGAGTTGATTCCAACTTACAGAGAGAGACTCAGTATAGAGTTCTCGAGTCCTTAAGTCTTTACAGGAGCAGACAGTCTTCATCTTTCTCCTGTGGAGCTGCTGACTGGTTTGAACTGCCGACCTTGTGGTTAGCAGTCCAACATCTAATCCACAGTGGCATACAAGGTTTTATAGGTGAGGAAATGGAAACAGGTTAGATATATTTTCTTAAATATTCCAAGAGGCAGGTGGCCACTGAATATAACACAGTGGTGAACAGCTTTGTCATTGTGTGCTATCGAGTCTGTTCCAACCCATAGTGACCCTGTATAGGGTGTCTGAGCAGCAACTGGTGAGCTTGAGCCACTGACCTTGCAGTTCAAGCTGACTTTTGCAGTCCAGCACATTAACCCACAGTACACCAGGCCATGTAAAGCAAAACACATGGAAAATCATCCCCCAAACTTCTCCCAATAAATTAATTCTAATACTTTGTGCATCAAGTCTATTCCAACCCACCCCCATGGGGTCCTGATGTGGTGCTGTAGGATAAAGCACTGGATCACAAAGTTGGTTTGAACCACAAGGTCAGTGGTTCAAATGCACTAACCATTCCTTGGAAACCCTATACAAGGTCGCTATGAGTAGGAACTGACTCAAAAGCATTTAAGAAAATATATTCCTTACAGGTAAAATTGTGATGTACTGACAATAAAGTATGCTTTCCAATAATATACCTAGTCCTGGTGTAGCATTGCTGGATAATGCACTGGACTGTAAGGTCAGTTTGAGCCACAAAGTCAGTGGTTCAAACCTACCAGTTGTTCCTTGGAAAGTCTACACAGGGTCACTATGAGTCAAAATTGACTTGAAGGTATGTAACGACAACAAAAGTAACTACAAGTTACTTTATACATGGTACTGGTACACTGTCCATAATTATTTGAAAGCTTAATTGAACATTACACCCACTCTTTATTGAAATTATTATTAGGTACTACACTTTTAAAGGAGTCCTGGTGTGGTGCTGCAGGTTAATGCGCTGGACTGCAAGGTTGGTTTGAACTGAAAAGTTGGCAGTTCAAGTTCAAGTTGCTCCTCGGAAATCCTATACAGGGTCGCTGTGAGTTGGAACTGACTTGATGGCACTTAACAACAACAAAACACTTTTAAGTAGGATCAGTTTCAGATATTTAAGGAAGTGTAAAATGACTGTTTTCCAGTGTGACCTGGAGTTCAGTGGAAAGGGAGGGACACTTATGATGCTAAAGTCAACAGGTTTACTTCTTGGAGACATCAGAACCGAATCCATGAAATACACCAGTTGCTACTGGACTGTTAGTGGGAGGAAAATTCAGAGAAGTATGAGGATCTTAAGAAGATATGTTACTTTCAGGCAGATAAAATGATCCACAGCATATGGTAAATTTTGCTATTTTAATGGCTTAAAAAGGCTAAAATTCCACATATTCATATTTATTATTTTATAATTATGTTGTGAAGCTTTTTTTTTTCTTCCTCCTCTCATTCCAATCCAAACTTTCTCATCTGTAATTTAATCCATTTTCTGTTTTTTTGGATCTACTTTGATTAGTGTTTTTTTTTTTTATATATATAACCTTTACATGCAATTTGACTATATAATAATGAATCTGTTCTAAAGCAATCACAAACCTATAGCTTACACGTCCTAATAAACTTTGTGCTTTTAGATAGTTAATTTTGGAGAATGTTCACCAATCCTGATTCTTGCCATGAACATTTTTTAAACCTCTTTTCTTATTATCTTTAGTGTCAATTTACAAGTCACAAGAAAGCGTTTTCATTTTTATGATAGTCAGCATTACTGAGTTTTATCAACCACCTAATTCTTAGGAATTACTTATTTCAGAAGCTCCATTATCCCATCAAAGGGATAATATTTAGCCATGGGCTCCAGGGAGTTCCCAAACCAGTTAGAATAATTCTTCACATTCTGGAAACTGTAGTGCTCTGATATTAAGAGCCAGCTGTACGTAAGTGGAAACCTCAGGAAGAAAATACATCTTGGATCAGTCTTGTGGTTCTTAAATCATTAAAAAAAGCTCCCAGTATATAACTTGAAACCAAAGGATAAAATCCATCAAGGCGACTAGACTTGTTTTCAATGGGCAGGAGTAGTGTATATGCAGTTTAACATGTCTAAATAAAATCAAAGGCTTGGGGAATTCAAAGAACTTTTTCTAATTAGAAAGCATTATAGGATAAATGCTGAACTGCTAACTGCAAATTTGGCAGTTCAAACCCACCCGTGGTCCCATGGGAGAAAGATAAGGCTTTCTGCTCCCATAAAAATGTATAGCCTTGAAAACTCTACACAGGGTCACTCTGAGTACGAATCAACTAGATGGCATGGGAGGTGGCTAATTAGAAGAAGGCACTGTTACTCTGTTCAACCAAACATGGATTAATCTTTGCTGTTGCTGTAAGGTGCTGCAGAAACATTGCCAGGTCCTATGCTAATCTCATAATTATTATTACAAACTGATAGATGAGTGGTGGTGGATTAAAGTTCATTATATTCTCTAGAAAGTCTCCATAACGAGTGGTTAATATTTTCAGATATAGTATTACTTGTGAGACTTCACTCAAGGGCATTTGAGCATAACCTTCAAATTGCCAGCTAGTTGAAGAGTAACAGTGAAAGTATCCATTCAGATGTGGTTGGGCTCAAAACTCCACCTGTTGTTCCAGTATCAGCCTTAATTCAATATCTAAATAGTACCTCAAGATTTTTTTTCTCAAACTGGCATGCAAAACTCTTAGGAAAAGGTTCAAGCTAAATATAATCCATAAATCCTCATTTAAAGGCCTCAACTTTGAAGGCTGTAATTTTTCAGAAGTACTACGGAATGATCCATGATGAAAAGTAGAACTAAATCATGAGAATGAACTTTTCTAGAAATCATGATAGCTATCTTCCACTTTTAAAAATAACAACCAAGCTTCCAGGACAATCCAGAACCCACTATCATTCTCTGCAGTTTTGAGGACCTGGAAATAATGTAACTAGAAAATATAAAACTAAAATTTTTATTCTCTTGTGTTGCTTACATTTAGAATTCAAGTTTCTGAAAGCAAAAAAAAAACCTAATTGGAGGGCTCAATGCACATCTTTGAAGCAAAGTTCTCTTACATTCAGTAATATACTCAAAAGATATAAAACCTTATTCAGGTTTTTCTCTGTAAGAAGATAGATCATGAAATAATTTTTGCCTACTCACTTTGGATTATTTCAGAAGGGCAGAGGCCCAAAGTTTTTACCAATCCATATTCTTCAAACATATGGTGCCCTCCTTGGAGGGTTCTTTAACCATCAATAGTTAGTAATAGAGATAGAGGGAAGGAAGAGGTCTCCTGAGGTTAGACAGTACTAAAACCTCAGACTAAAAGGCTTTATGATAATTTGAAGTTTTAAAATACAGATTCACTGCTATATAAAAATTTTCCATTCTCCATTTCCAAAAATAATAACCATCATTATAATAAAATTAATTATACGTTTCCTCTGTTGACATGAAGATTAGGTGAATGCCTTATTCTTGGTTTGTGAAAGAAATGATCTTCAGAAGAGGAGCTGTTAGTTGAATTGTGTGTGTAGTATCTTAGAACTCTGTATTCATTTTTCAAAAATATCTATCAAGTAGCTACCATGTATCATGGTGTGATAGTTAGGTTCTATGCCAACTTGATTGAACCAGGAGTTTCAGTTGTTTGGCAGTTGACAGTTAACTCTATGATGATTGGCTGTGAGCAGGCATAGTTTAACTCTATGATGATTAGCTATGGGCAATCAATTGAAAGGATGGTTCCTTGAGGGTGTAGACTACTCCCAATACAATGGACAGACAGGAAAGACTTGCTCTCTTCCCCGATGGGTCTGAATCTCATATCAGGGTCATTCTCTAACCTCTAGTTCTTTGAAACTGAGCCAGTGGCCTGCTCTGCTGTTGCTGAGCTTGCAGACCCTGCACACCTCTCCCTGTTGACCCGGCTCACGTGCTCTGCACCACTGATTTTGCAGTGCGCCTTGGTCAACCATCACCATGTTGCCGCCTAGGATCCAGCACTGAGGTCCTGTTCTTTGCCCAGACTTGGGATTCCTGTCTTCTGGAGCCGTCCTCCGGTCTTGGTTCACCTAGCCTCTTGTACTTGGGACTCTCTTATCTCTACAGTTGTGAGCCATTTCCTTGATATTAAACTTCACTTTATATATATAATGTAGTACTGGTTTTGCTTCTCTAGAAACTCAGCCTAAGACACATGGCTTGTTAAGTGACATTCAGAAGGTTCCGAATCATAATGACCCTATATAGGATTTCCGAGGAGCAGCTGGTGGGTTTAACCACCAACCTTGTGGTTAGCATACTGTAAGTGCTTATCCTATGGTGGGTCCTGATAATATAACAGTGCAGTAAGGTGACAAACATCCCTGTCCCTCTCACTGTGTTCTATGTCCATGTCAAAGACACAGGGATTTCCCCCTTTAATGCTGCAACTCATTGTTGGGACTAAAGTTTCCCATACATGGTTTCCTATGTCCTTATATTAGAGATCTCAGGG
The DNA here is from genome assembly GCF_000296735.1 of Chrysochloris asiatica. NCBI lineage: Eukaryota > Metazoa > Chordata > Mammalia > Afrosoricida > Chrysochloridae > Chrysochloris > Chrysochloris asiatica. The sequence goes on along the minus strand of NW_006408602.1, from coordinate 4,043,735 downwards.
ATGTGTAGGCTGTTTTAGAAAGCTAGATTCCAGGTGATCTTAAAGTTAACAAGAAACAAAGAGGACCCATTTGTAAGGGAATTAAATCTACCTTGATCTAAGGGAGATGACAGGAGTTAAGACTGGGAAAAAATACAAGTATTTTTGGAAATATATGAGTAGTTTTAGTTTTTAGTTCAGTGGTGGGGATGGTGATAGTGTTCTTTGCTAAGCCAATTCTGACTCATAGTAACCCTATATGACAATATTGAAGTGCCCCATAGGGTTTCCTATGCTGTAATCTTTATGGGAACAAATCACCAGGTCCTTTTCTCCCACAGAGACACTGGTGGTTTCAAACTGCCAGCTTTATGGTTAGCCACTGAGTGTGACATTGCATTCCCTGGGCTTCTTTTGGTAATCATAGTGGGGGGCAAAGCACATATACAAATGCACATGCACACACATGCACACACAAGGGAGTTTCAAAATGTTCATGGAAAAATTCCATCTTTTGATTTCATTTTTCCATGAATTTTCTGAAGTCTCTTCATATATATTTCTGAGTGTGCTGGAAAAAACCATTGAAAGGAGACAGAGGCTTTGATTCATACCAAGTAGTGTCACCTTATAATAACACACTTCACTCAAGCAAGAAAATTGTTTTTTTTGCTGAGAGAAGCCTACATAATTACTTTCTTCATTCACTTCTTGTCCATTCTCATTGCTCACTCAGGACTTTGTCTCTTGTAATCTAAACTTCTTACTTCTTTTAAGAATATTGGACTACTAATGGCAAGGTAGGTGGTTCAAACGCTATACAGGGTCATTATGAGTCAGAAGCGACTCGATGGCACTTAACAACAATAACAACCTACCACATAAAGGACACCACGTGGTGCTGTAGGGTAAGCACTGGAATGCTAACCAAAATGTCATTTCAAACCCTTAAGATATTCTGTGGGAAAAAGATGAGGCTTTCTTTTCCCATAAGGATTTACAGCCTTGGAAATTCTATGGAGCAGCTCTACTCTGTTCTATAGGGGTGCTGTGAGTTGTAACTGACTAGAAGTCAGTGAGTTTTACCAAGCACATGGGACTCTAGGCAGTGCAGGTGGTTAACATGCTGCTGGTAACCAAAAGGTTGGAGGTTTGAGGCCATCCTGAAGAAAGGCTTGTCGCTCTTTGGTTACCCATCACAGGCCTGGATTCAGACCCTCCCAGGCTCCTAGTCTCCTCTCTTCAGTGGTCCTCTAACAGTGTTATCACATCCTTCTCGGATTCTTCTGGCCTCCTTACTCTAGTTCTGTGTTGAGCTGAATGTTCTTTTTTTTCTATGCTTCCTTGCTAAGTTCTATCATCTATACATTGATGCCAGATGAATTTTTCTAAAGAAAGGTACCACAAAGCCAACCCCTGACCTTTGATGACTTGTCAAAGAATTCCACTGTATATACACATACGATTTGCAGTCATTGCCCTCTGTGGCACTGCAGAACAAGCACTGGATTTCTAACCAGAAGTTCTTCAGTTCAAACCCACCAGCCTCTGTTGGGCACCCCTATACAGGGTCGGTATGAGTTGGAATTGATTTGATGGCATTTAACAACTATAATTCAAGGTCAAATATTACAGATTTTGGCATCCTTCTCTTCTGATGGCTCTTTTCATGACTTTGAAAATACAAACGACTAGGCACTGTAGGCTGGACTACCTCAGAACTTTTGTTAATGCTATTCTACATGAAATGCCCACCACTCATCTGTCAGTTTGTCATACGGTGGTGGCTTGTATATTACTGTGATTCTGGAAGCTATGTCACCAGTACCTTAAATACCAGAAGATCACTTAGTGGACATATTATCAGGAAGGACCAGTGAATTTCCAGACTAAGTCAGACTACTCTGGATTATTTAAGTTACTGAAAACCTTATAAATAGCAGTGGAACACTGTCAAATAGCATAAGAATATTGAATACTGAAACATGATGAAGAGCACCAGAATATCGTCAGATATAGTGCCAGAAGATAAGCCCCTCAGGTTGGAAGGCACTCAAAATACGAATGGTTGGGGAAGAGCTACCTCTTCAAAGTAGAATTGGCCACGATGATGCAAATGGAATAAAGCTTTTGTGACCTTCATTTGCTAATGGGGCACAACTCAAAATGAAGAGAAACAACTGTAAATATCCATCAGTAATCAGAAACTGGAATGTACAAAGTATGAATTTCAGAAAATCAGAAGTTGTCAAAAATGAAATGAAACTCATAAACATAAATATCCTAAACATTAGTGAGGGAAAACAGACTGGAATTAGTCATTTTGAATTTGACAATCACATGGTTTAACTATGCCAGGAATGACAAATTGAAGAGGAATGGCATCACATGCATTATCAAAAAGAACATTTCAAGATCCATCTTGAAGTACAATGCTGTCTGTGATAGGATAATATCCATACGCCTGTAAGGAAGACTAGCTAATACCAGTATTATTCAAATTTACACACCAACCACTAAAGCCAGTGAAGATGAATATCAAATATGCACTTGAGATATACTGATAATTACTGGTAACTTGAATGCAAAGGTTAGAAACAAAGAGGAAGGACCAGCAGATAGAACATATGGCCTTAGTGATAGAAACAATTCTGGAGATGGCATGACAGAATTTAGCAAGACCAATGACTTCATTGTAAATACCTTTTTAAAATAATGTAACAGACAACTAGACACAAAGAACTCACTAGATGAAATGCAAAGAAATCAAATTGACTACATTTGTGGAAAGAGACGGTAGAAAAGCTCCATTTGATGGTCAAAACTAGGCCAGCGGTAGACTGTGGAACAGACCATCAGTTGCTCATATGCAAGACCAGGGTGAAGCTGAACAAAATTAAAACAAGTCTACATGAGCCAAAATATGACTGTAAACCTTTCCCACCTGAATTTAGAGATCATCTCTGGAATAGATTTGATGCATTAGACACTAATGATATCAAGCACATCATACAAGAAGACAGGAAAAGGTCATTAAGAACAAGAAAGAAGGAAAAGAACAAAGTGGATGTCAGAAGAGATTTTGAAAGTTGCTCTCCAGCATAGAGGTGCTAAAGAAAATAGAAGAAATGAGGCAAAAGAGTTTAATAGAAAATTTCAAAGGGCAGCTTGAGAAGACAAAGTCAAATATTATAATGAAATGTACAAAGATCTGGAGTTAGAAATTCAAAAGTGAAGAACATGCTCAGCATTTCTCAAGCTGAAAAAAACTGAAAAAAAAAAAAAAAATTCAAGCCTTTACTTGTAATAGTGAAGGATTCTTTGGGAAAAATATCAAATGATGCAGAAAGCATCAAAACAAGACGGAAGGAATACCCAGTCACTATACCAAAAAGAAATGATTGATATTCAACTATTTCAAGAGGTAACATATGATCAAGAGCTAATGATACTGAAGGAAGTTCAAGGTACACTGGAGACACTGGCAAAGAACAAGGCTCTGTGAATTGATGGAATACAAATTGAAATCTTTCAACAAACTGATGCAGTACTGGGGGCACTCACTCATCTAAGCCAAGAAAGTTGGAAGACAACTACCTGGCAAACTGACTGGAAGAGATCCATATCTGTGCCCATTTCAAAGAGAGGTGACCCAATGGAATATGGGAATCATTGGACAATATTATTAATATCATATACAAATAAAATTTTGCTGAAGATGACTAAAAAAATGGCTGCAGCCATACACTGACAAGGAACTGCCAGAGGTTCAATCTGGATTTAGATGGAATGAGGGATTTCATTGTTGATGTCAGATGGATTGTGGCTGAAAGCAGAGAATACCAGACAGATAATATGGTATTAATCCTGTGCTTCACTCACTACACAAAGGTTTTTGATTGTATGGATTATGACAAGCTATAGACAACATTGCAGAGAATGAGTACTCTGGAACATTTAATTGTGCTCATGAGTAACCTGTACATAGACCAAGAGACAGTTGCTCGAGTAGAATAAGGAAACACTGAATTGTTTAAGATTAGGAAAGTTGTATGCCAGGGTTGTATTTTTTCACCATACTTATTCAATCTGTATGCTGAGCAAGTAATTTGATAAACTAGATTCCATGAAGAAGACTGTGGCATCAGGATTGGAGGAAGACTACTAAAAACCTGTGATATGCAGATGATACAACCTTGCCTGTCGAAAGCAAAGAAGACTTAAAAGACTCCTGACGAATGGAGAAAAGATTGAAGTTTGTCAAAGATTTTATGGTGCTCAGAGCAACCATCAACACTCATGGAAGAAGCAGTCAAGAAATCAAAAGACATACTGCATTTAGCAAATTAGTTGAGGACAACTAAGGTGCACCTGACTGAAGTCATAGGTATTTTCAGTAGCTTCATATACATGTGAAAGTTGGACAATGAATAATTTAAACGGTAGAAGAATTGGTTCATTTGAGCTATGGTGTTGGAAGAGAATATTAAAAGTACTATGGACTGCTAAATGAACAAATCAATCTGTGTTGGAAGAAGTACAGTCAGAATTCTCCTTAGAAGCCAGGATGGTCAGACTTCGTCTCTCCTACTTCAGACATATTATCAGGAAGGACCAGTCCTGGAGAAGAACATCATGCTTGGTAAAATGGGGGGTCAGCGAAAAGGAGGAAGACTGTCAATGAGATGGAGAGGCAACAGCAATGGGCTCAAGCGCAGCAACATTTATGAGGTTGGCCCTAGACTGGGCAGTGTTTTGTTTTGTTGTACATCAGGTCACTATAGTCAGTACTGACTCAATGGCACCTAAATAACAACAACATCTTTTCATCACCAGACTATGTTTGAGGGCACGGTATGTTTCTGAGATATGTGGTTATCAGAACTCAACACTGTGCCTAGAACAAGCATTTGACTGGCAGATCAGTTAGTCAGAGTTGATAGAAATCCACAGGAATATGAAGTGACAAACCATAAAACTAGAGCTGCAAGTTTGAGGGTACTCCAGTTAAGAGAGCACTCTGTAACCCAAACCACTGGAAGCTTTGAAACATAATAATAATTATACATGTCCTTCCAAGAAAACAAAATCTCTCTTAGAAAATTTAGGAAGAAAATTAAGTTCTCTCAGTAATCATGATTTGCAGGAATTTACAATAATGGTAAAATAACAGCTCTGAAAATAGTAATCCTGATCTATATTGGCACACATGTCCTATTAAAATACACATTTAACACCAACATTTTGGCCGAGTAACGAAAGAGGAAGACCCCCAGAGAGATGGATTGGCAAAGTAGCAGCATCAACGGGCTCAAGTGTGGCAACAATTGTGAGGTTGGCCCAGGACCGGGCAGTGTTTCATTCTGTTGTACACAGGGTTGCTATGAGTTGGTGCTGACTTGATGGCACCTAACAACAACAACAACAATGAATGAGAATAAAGTCGTAGACAAATACTGTTATTGATTCACTGGAATAAGATTAGCTTTTCTATCCACATGCACCTTGCTGTATAAATGTCCTCTGACTTATTCTGCCTGCTCACCAACAAAAAAGAATGATGCTGATAAACATGAAGACAATGAGATTTCTCCGCCACAGATCTTTATATAAACTGGTGATCGCTTATATATCCCATTTTTTGTTTTTGTTTTTTTAAATTCCAGTATATCAATGGTTAAGGAACAAGTCTGAATTAGGAAAGAGGCGTTGCCAGAGGAAAAACAGAACTCTTTATGTGAACTAAACGGAGAGTAGGGTCCTTCAGGTACTTCGGCCTACAGTATTGTGTGTGTTTATATTAATTATTATTATTGGCTTTACATTAATTATTTAGATTTAATTTTAAATTGCAGTACTTGTGAAGCTTATATGGGGAAGTATTTAAAAATATTGACCTTAGGGGCCAAGCACACCTCAAATTACTTTGCAGAGATAAAGTTTCATTCCAATAGTATGTATATATGCATATCAAATTCTGCCAACTTTTTGGTTTGAAAAACGTAAGTAGTTTTCAAGATGGAAATTGTTTGAATATAGAGAAGTTTCTTTTATCACAGGTTAAAACTTACCTGTAAGTAAAGAGAAGTTTCTGTCTCAGAACCCTCCTGGACAGCACAAGAAAGTGTCCTGTGTGATTTGAACACGTTACACTATGAATTAGAATGACAGTTCCTCCTGATGTAAATATATGAGAGAGAGCATGAAACAGAAAACTTGAAGGAGAAGGGACAGAAGAGAGGAATCTAAAAGTAGGAGATAGAGTGGGGAAAATCAGAATAAATAATTGGATCTACTCACTTCAAAGTGACACTCTAAACATTTTATTTCCACCACTTACCATATCTACACTTTCTAAGATCAGTGTATTCTGTTTTGTTTTATCATCACTGGACTCTGTAATATAATTTTACATCACATTTGATTAACATTTATGACTACAAAAATGATTGAAACTTCTTCAATGTTCAATTGGACCAAAGTATACATTTTGATAACAAGACACATTGTGTATCATCATATAGATTTGTCCTATATATTTTTTGCTGCAGAGTAAGAAATCTGTTACAACAAATCCTAAAACTGTCAAGTCTCAATGTGGTTTCTTTAGAACAAAAGAGTTCAATATTCATGTAAACTGTGCCTTGTGAGCTGTGAAATATTGACTGATAATTACTAAACAGAGTTTCAGGTATGCACCAATGAAAAGATTTTCAGATAAGCGTCTTCATTTTACGTATCAAGAAACCCCTGGAGACGGCATTGTAAAGGCAGCCTTTTTTATGAGGCCCCTGCAGCTAATTTTGTGTTGCTGGAGTCCATGTCGCTGCCACCGTCAATCTCCTGGGTGTCTTGATTCCACGAAGGCAAACATCAGGTAATTTGACTCTGCCTAGATGACGGAAGAGTCACACTTCCTACGCGTTCTTTCAAAGGGATGGTTCAGGTCAGGTCAGTCATGGCCTCCGAGACCTCCGTGTTGCCCTGCGTGGGAACGCGTGCTGGTGTGATGTGGAGATAAATGTCATACTGCTGGTCCAGGCCAAGGTAGCAGTCACTCATGAGATACAGTGTATAGATATACCTGAAATGCAAACACAAAAATGAAATGCCACTTTTCTACTCACAGTCTTATTGAATTTTTCCCAACTTTAGTGGTGAGATCCTGCTTACCTCCCAGGTAATTCAGGGGTATAAAAACAGAGGGAAGCAACATGATGATTTCGAACATATCCTACTCTTTTCATGGCAAGAAGTTCTCTCTTATCCACTTCTCCTAATATCAAAAACCATCCTTCATCCTTTAATTTGGGAAATCGAGGTGTAACTGCAGCGCTTTCTTGCTTACCCTGTGAACAAGGTGAAAAAAGTGCATCAGTAGACTTTTATACCAGTTGGTTGTATACCTTGTCTTACTTGAACTATAAATCTACATGGTTCAGCATGTCTATCTGGGATGTTTTAAATTTTCTTGCCTTCTGGTTTGATGTCACTGATATGATATTATCTATCTTCCTTCAAGTCACATGCAGAGTCCCCTTTTGGGGCTATAACAACCAGAGTATTTGGCTCAATTAGAATAGAAAGTCCTCAATCTTGACATCTAAATTAATAAAATTTTATGCCATTCTTGTAACTACTATTCCATTTGTAGATGAATACATTAAGACACAAGAATACTAACCAAAATTTCCCAAGACCTTATTCATAAGGAACTGATGCTTAAGGGGAAAAGAGGTCAATCAAGAGTAGATAGACTCTGGATTTCAGAGATGTTGTTAGCTGCCATCAAGTTGATTCCAACTTGTGGTGACCCGTGTGTGCAGAGCAGAATTACTCCATCAAGTTATCAAGGAAGCCTATCACCAGGTCACAGGCCAGACTTCTGAGGTGTCTCTGGTTCCAACAGCTAAACCTGCAACTAGTAGTCGAGCACCTGTTTATGCTATTCAGGGGCTCTTGACCTCAGAGAACAATGAGTGCTGTATCATATGAGGAGTCCTGGTGTGGCGCTATAAGATAAGCACCTGGACTGCTAACTGCAAGGTTGGCAGTTCAAACCCACCAGCTGCTCCTTGGAAACCCTATACAGTGTTGGTGCGAGATGGAATTGACTTAATGACATTTAACAACAACAATATATCCTACAAATACCTTCTCTCCTAAGAAAAAGGCATTAAAGAATCACATATTGTAATATGTTAAATGCTGTTGAGTCGTTTCCAACTCATAGCGACCCTGTATAGGATTTCCAAGGAGCAGCTGGTGGGTTTGAACTGCCAAGCTTGTGGTTCAATGCTTACCCTACAGTTCCACAGCAGGACTTCTAATATGGTATATTAAAAAGTCGTTATTCTGAAAAGTAGAAACTTGTAAGCCAAGCAATTATAAAATATATTAGTCACCACAATCCAAGGTTATTCCAGTGATTCTTTAAGATAATAACTTTGTGACATAAAATGTACTAATAAAGACATACTGTTAATCAGCCTTAATTCAATATTCTATAAGAGTTTTCACTGTTGGTATTTTAAGAGATCTCAGTGACCAATGTATTTGTACAGCATTCAGAAATAAAATTTAGTTTCCCCCCCAAATTAAATCTAACTTTTAACTAGTAATATTAAAGTGAAAAAAAAAAAAAGTCTTAGGTTTACCCCATTTTCTTACCTTTATGATTGACATTATTATTATTATTTTTTTGGTAAGCCATAATATGTGAAGTCACCTAAAACTGTCAGCGGTCAATTAGTTCATACTAAGAAATCAAGTGAATTGGGGTTGGAAAAACAGTACATCATGGTAACAGAAAGTTGTTAGCTATTCTGATGTGTAAACAGAGAGAACAATACAAACGAACTACCAGCTCACTAACCTAAAACCAGACCCAAGGGCGTGGAGTGGATACTGACTCACAGCAACCCAACAGGATGGAGTAGAACTGCTCCACAGGGTTTCCGAGTTTGTCCGTCTTTATGAAAACTGACTGTTGCAATTTGCTCCTGCAGCTGGTGGGTTCACTGCAGACCTTTTGGTTAGCAGCTGAATGCTTTAAGCACTGTGTCATCAAGGCTCCTCTCACCCTCAACGTTATGTTGTTATTAGGTGCTGCTGAGTAGGTCCAGCTCACAGTGAGCCTATGGAAAACCGAATGAAACATTGCCCGGTCCTGCACCAGCCTTACTTTGATGTTGTAGCTAAGTGCCTTTGAGTCCGTTCTGTCTCACAGCAACCCTGGATAGCGTTTCCAAGGGGTGGCTGATGAATTTGAACCACCAACACTGTGGTTCAGATAGACCTTGTTGTTGTTGGTATGTGCTATGGAGTCGGTTCTGACTCATAGTGACCCTGTACAGGGCTTCCAAGGCTGTAAATCTTTATGGGAGCAGAAAGTCTCTTCTTTCTCCCGCAGAGCAGCTGGTAGTTTCAAACTGCTGACCTTGAGGCTCACAGCCCGATTCGTAACCACTACGCTACCAGACCTTAGAGCAAGGGCTTATTTTAGAGATGAAAAGCACCTGAATCCATTGGGCAAGAAAGAGAACACATTTTCTTATTTCAATCGTCATGGTACCAAAACACCAATCTGCCCACAAGCTGTGTACTTATATTCTTAAAGGATCAAATAATTAATTTTAGTGTCAGAGGCAATAGAAAAGACCACAGTAATTTAAAATGTAGGTTCTGTACATTTTTTGTCAGTCATGAACACAGAGCTGTTTCAGATGCATTATAATGAAAGAAGCAGGCAGATGTGGCAACTGAGGCTCAGAAAAGCTTAGCGACTTATTCAAATTCATAAAACTGACTGAGTGGTAAAGCTCCAATCTCATTTAAATCTAGCCCAGGGTGGCCTCTAGGGCAGTGCTTCTCACAATTAAATGTCCTTAAAAATCATTTGGGTGCTGGATCAAAGTATAGCTTTTGAGATCCCTTTCCCTGAGATTCTGATGCAGGTGGTCTGGAGTGGGGACCAGGGATCTGTACTTTAAAAGACCCTCCAGGAAATTCTGCTGCACTGAGTCTGTAGACCATACTTCGAGAACAGTACTTGAGGTGATACTGTATTATGTGAGTTGAAGACTCTGGAGTGGAAAAATGGCATGTGAGGAGAACTGACTCATGTCAAAAGACTGACTCTTGCTGCCTAAGGCCAGTTAAGAAAGCAGGATTCATGAATGACACGGACACATGAGTAATTGAAAAGATATGTGTGGCAGTGCATGCCGTTGTCTGGTGTGAAGTATGTGAGAATGGAAACTAAATACTATACCTTGTGGAACCCACTGTGGACTTTCTGCAAGCTGACTTGAAGCACATACTCTTGGTCAGTATGCAACTTGATCCATTTGTTGTCGTCTCGTTTGTCTGAAATCAGAGTTGGGATAGACAGTTCTTTCTGCCCTTCAACTGAGTCATCCCACCAGCCTTTAACACTCAAGCTGATATCTATCACTGGCAATCGAGATAAGAAATTCCATGCCTGAAGGAAAAGGAACAGAACAACATAGGAAAAATAAGAGAGAGGCATATTTAGTATGAAATACAACGACCAAGAAAATATACCTTTTAAAAAATGAACTTTTAAATTTTAAGATAATTCTAGACTCACATGAAGTTGTAAGAACTAGAATACAGAGAGATCCTGTGCACCATTATCCCAATTTTCTCCACTGTCAGTATCTGCCAAACTATAATACAGTATCACCATGTACATACTGACGCTGACACAAATCCACTGAGCTTGTTCAGATTTTCCCAGGTTTATTTGTACTTATTTGTGTGTATACAGAAACAGTGCACTTTTAATTCTTTAAAACCTGTTAAAAAATAACTGAGGAAGATGTACTCTTATCTAACGGGTGATCCATTTGATTGAATGGAGCTGTAAGATAAGCACTAATTGCAGGGTCAGCAGTGTAAACCTGTCTGTTGCTTTGAAGGAGAAAGATGAGGCTCTCTGCTCCTGTAAAGATTTACAGCTTTGGGAACCCCATACAGGGTCATTATGAGTCAGAATCAACTCGGTGGTAGTGGGTTTGGTTTTGGCATCTGTTCCTGGTGTGCGAGCAGTTTGTACTTGACTGGTTCAAACCTACTCAACTGCACGAAAGAACAAAGGTCTAGCAATCTGTTTCCATAGAAGATTACAGCCCTGAATCTATAGAGCAGTTCTAGTCTGCAACATATGGGGTTGCCATCAGTCACACTGACTCCACAGCAAAAACAACTAGGGCCTGTTTACTTTATCTTACTGACTGTGTATATCTGGGTGGTGTAAATGTTAAGCACTTGACTACTAGTTGAATCATCGACAGTTCAAGCCCAACCAGAGGTGGCCGACAAGAAAGGGCTGGCGACCTGTTTCAGACAGAGCACAGCCTCAGAAGTTCTATGAAGCAGCTCTACTCTGTATGCACAGGGTGGTCAGAAGTAGGAATTGACTTGATAGCAACTAATAACAACAACAAAAAGGAGCTCTGGTAGCGTAGTGGTTACGAATCGGGCTGTGAACCACAAGGTCAGCAGTTCAAAACTACCAGCTGTTCAGTGGGAGAAAAATGAGGCTTTCTGCTCCTGTAAAGATTTACAGTCTCGGAAACCCTGTACAGGGTCACTATGAGTCGGAACTGACTCCACGGCACATAACAACAACAGTGACAACAAAAGCATACTATTCTGTACAAAACTTATATGAGGTTTAAAAGTATTTATAGTTGAACTGGTTTGTTTTCGAGCAGCACATTTTTTACTGTTTATGTTACTTGTAAGTCAGAGAACATTACTTGGGTATATACAGGCAACTGAAAAGACTGTGATGCAACTGCTGTTGTCAACCAGTACCACGCATGGAGCTTATTGTATAAAAAGTCTATTTTGGGTGGGGTGGGGTGGGGGTCTATACTCCAAATTTATTTATTCCATTTATTCTTTAAAAAGAAAACCCAAAAAACAAACATTTCTATGTCTATACGTCATGTGACGCCCTGGTGTAGATAAGCACTGGACTGCTAACCACAGGGCCACTGTGAGTGGAACCCGACTTGATGATACTTAGCAACAACAACAACAACAACAATATGTCATACCCACCCCACTGCCATCTAGTCAGCTCAGTCGAACTCATAACGACCTGACAAGACAGAATGGAACTGCTACTTAGTATTTGGGAGGCTATAAATCTTTACAGGAGCAGAAAGTTTGATCTTGCGCCAGTAGAGTGGCCGGTGGTTTTGAACAGCAACTTGTAGTTAGCAGCCCAACACTTAACTCACTGTACCATCAGTGTTAGGGTTCCTCTGTAAGTCATAAGGAACCCTGTAAGTCTAGGATTCTTTCCAGAAATAAATATGTATTTTTGGCATAATCATGCTAAACAAAAATATCATTTAAAATGAATGACACATTATATGAGTAGCAAACATTTTACTAACTCTCTTTCTGCTCTTTATATTGAAAGTTATTTCTGAGAAATCAATGTGCAAATAGTAAAAATTTTGCTTATTCATTCAACAGTGATGAAAATTAAGTCCATGAAAAGTAAGACGAGTAACAAAGTAAAGTCAATGTCCTACGAATGAATAATAATTGAAGTCATGCTTTTCTGAGATTCATAATCACGTGGCGGTATCACTATTAGTCAACAAGCCTCTCAATAAATGGGCTGTTTTATCAGTTATTATTTTCTAAGTTAGTTTAAAAGGTACATTAATATCTTCTTTTTGTTTTTTCTTATACATATTTTTAAATATAAGGAGGGGACTCTCAAAGAGTTGGTGGGAAAATTACAATATCTTTTAATTCCATTTCTCCAAGAATTGTTTGAAGCCCCCTGGTATAAATAATAAGTTTCCTTATAAGCGTTGACTTTCTGCTTGCTAAGTAAGTACACCCAAGAGCAGTAGGGTAGCCCTGATAACCTAAGCTACATTATGTGAGGCCAGTGCAATTTCCAAATCCACTCCAATCCTATAAACTGTCTTGAGAATCTGAAATTATGTCTGAAACTAAATCTTGAGATGGTCAAGCCACAGAGTGGGCTGCTCTGTGTTTCCAGGTAACAATGATAGCATAGTCCCTGCTGAGTCAAACCACTAGATGTTCTTCTAAAATTGGCCAGAGTGCTAAAGTGATTGAGGCAGCACTTAAATACACAATTTCTGTAAAACATTTAAATTTGTGAGACAACAAAGCAACGTTTTCTACACAATGCAAGCATTCACACGTTTCCTTACCTGTACCACTAAATTAGTAAGCAACATAATGCTTTCTGTTATTAGCATCTTCTTGGAATTTTACTCTGCAAAGCCTCCAAAAGTCAGATCTGGCGTTTTATATACATGTAGCCTTTTTGTACTTAATATTACTATTTCTCAACCCACAATATGTACATATATATTTGTTAGGTATACGTATATTTATGTATATAAAACATGAGCTATTTTTAAAGAAACTGCTAAGACATTTCAATACCAGCCAAACATATTTATCTGAGGATTAATCTTCATCTATTGAATCAGGCGAGAGCACTGCCATGCATACAATTATTTAATTAGCAGCCAAATCCTCTGCCAGTCAGCAGCCGTTCCAGGCATACTGATGGGGTAGAAGATGCAAATCTCACAGTCATACTGCTTTTTCTCATTACTACTGCAATTAGCACTTAAATTGATGCTTTAAACATACTAATTTCTGGAATAATTCAGGATTTGTATGTTACCTGGGATCGCCTCACTGCAGAGCCCACACCAGATTGCTCTGCAAATTGAAGCACTTTTGAGCCAAATAACCATCATCATATCAGACAGAGCCAATTTGCATTTGGTTTTAAAGATAACAGAATGGCAATTTATGCAAATAAATTAAGTAAGTTTACTTCTGAGTTCTCTCGGAACTAATTATAACAATGTTCTAATTTTTCATCATATCTAAAACTTGGCCTGAAATCAATGTAAGCTAGGCGAGAAATTTGTTGTTGCTAAGGGAAGGCTTATTCTGATTTTAATATATTGTTTTTATTCACAATTTTGATGGTAATCTAGTTAGAAAGGTAGGCATTTATTATGAATTTTTAAGTAGGTTTTGTGCCAATTTTGGGTTCAACAGAAACTGAACAATCAGACTTTAATGGCTGTTACACATTTTTCAAGTCTTGCTCAAAAAAAAGTTCCACTAGAAAAAAAGGCATGGTCCAGAAGTTTGTTTTAACACCTGCATTTGCAAGTCAACGTTAATTATGTGATAAATCCGGAGCATTTATTGTGACATGTTTAGGGTAAAATAGCTTAAGACTTAAAGTCTAGATATGCCAAATATTTTTGGCCTCATTCATTCATATTTTTGGCCCTTCCAAAGATGCTTTGGAGAGATGACCCATGTTGTCTTTTACAATATAAATTTACCTTTCAATATAACTCATACAGCAGACAAAATTAGGACTTCATTTCAAAGAAAAGAATCTAGGCACAAGGAGGTGATTAAAAACAGAGGGAGGCATAAAGAAGTAACGAGGGAATTGTAAGAAAATATACATAAACATAAAAAAAGGAAACCTACTCTGCAGAGAGGGATTAAAAGGACTGGGTAATGCAGCCTTATGCTAGATGAACTTCCATGAGGTTAACTTTCAGGAGTATCCTATGGGGGGAACTTGAGCACCATGATGACAACTACTTAATAGCATATACTGAGACAATTTCTGATAATTCTAATAACAACTACTAATTACTATTACTATCATTATTTTTAATAGCATTTGTTGTGTTTTTATTCTATGTCATGAAATATAGAAAGCAGTTTATATAATAACATCTTGCTTAATTTTCACAAGAACTCAAAGTGGCAGGTAGTAAGTTACCGTAAAGTTCAAACACAAGTTAAGTTTGACCCCAAGACTCAGACTTTAAATTAGGAAAATCTTGTTATAGCATCTGAACAGAGGAAGGAATTCTGGAAAGTAGGGAGAGATGGTCTTACCTGCTTAATTTTTGCTGGCTGTAGCTCACTTTGAACAATGGAACTGAACACATGCTCTTTACCTTCACAGGCATGGATCAGCTCGGGAAGGCACTCAATGGGACCTTGGTAATCAGCATTTGGGCCCTTAACTGGCTTCCATTTCCTAAGAAATAACATTAACATCAACATAAATCTTCAACATGTCAATGAGATTTTCTGACAGTGATGATTTATATAATTAGAACCCATAGCTGATGGTATATCAAAAAGTATTTGTTATAAAGTTATAAAAACTTTTATTAAATAAAAATATAAAAATGTAGTTACTGTTTCTTGACATGTGCTCCATCTACATCTATCCATGTGTGAAGGCGGTGCAGCCATCTCAGTAACCCTTCCTTGGAGAATTCTGTGCTTTTTGATTTACACCACCTCAAAATGGCAGTTTTCACATCCTTGAGGGATTCAAATAATTTTCCTTTTTAAATATTTTTTTAAGTTTTAGGAACAAAAAGAAGTCTGAAGGGACAAGTCCTTGGCTGTAGGGTGGATGGAGCAAGGTTTCTCAGTGAAATTCGTATAGGACAGCCCAAACTACCAGAGAAGAATGAGCAGGTGCATTGTCGTGATGGGAAAAAAATTCCTCGGTACAGCTTTCCTGATCTTTTTTGCAACAAAAGATTTCAGTTTTCTTAAAACTTCTTACTAAGCCTCCACGATCATCCTGTGTCCTTGAGAGTACCTATCACAATTATCTTTTGGGGGTTCCCCAAAACAAGTGTCAAAACCTGAACTGATCACTCTTGCATTAAATTTAACTGGCCCAGAAGATCCTCTCAGAAGCCATTGTTTGGAGTGGTCCCTTTTTTTAAAGGCATTCTACCGAGACTAAGACAAGTGAACTTACTGAGAGAACTTGCCTGTAGCCACACACTGATCACAGAGACATGTTTAAACATGTTTTTGTTTGGAATAGACCCGTGCATGTATGAACTGGAACTCTAGTAGCAACAGTTTTTTACTTACCTTCATATTGCTAGCTTTCTTTAAAAAAAATCAAGATTACTATGTAACTTTTGGAGTTCTGGTGTGGCGCTGCGGGTTAATGTGCTGGACTGCAAAGTCAGTTTGAACTGCAAGGTCAGTGGCTCAAGCTCACCAGCCCACTGAAACCCTATACACAGGGTCGCTATGGGTCAGAACTGACTTGACAGCACTTAACAACAATGTAACTTTAAAAAGACCATTGCTGTATGTTTAGAAATTCTGCCAGCATTCCCTAAGGTATCAACCCAAGGTAGTATTGCTATTGCTATACAGAATGTGTAACTCATATGTGAGCTCAGTAAATGCTTGCGGTTCATAGACAGTGGACCACTATCTACAGAAAGGCATGAAAGGGCACGTAATCTTCCACATGGATAAAGTACTTATCTGGAGCCATGACACAATTTTTAATAGATATAAGTGAAGGATCCATTATAATTACTTGAATAAAGTTTTAATTATAAATTGTTGGGAACATAAAATTCAAAGTATATTTTGGGAATCTTTGAGATTTACTAACTGTTAGAGATAAGGAATGTAGGCCATCGAAACCTTACTCCCTATGACTTGCTTATGCAGTAAAAAGAAAAATAAACTGAAATGATACTAATATAACATGATTAGGGGTGACAACAGGGGTCCTGGTATGGTGCTGTAGGATAAACACTGGACTGCTAACCACAAGGTCAGCAGTTCAAACCCACCAGCTAATCTTTAGAAGCCCCATACAGGGTCACTAGATGAGTCGGAACTGACTCAACGGCATTTAACAACAACAAAGGTGACAGCAAAGGACTGGGAGAAGCCTTACAGCACCCAAGCAGCTTTCTTAACAGACCTGTGTACTGTGTGGGTTACTGCTGATACCTAACTCCCATCACTTTTAGTTTATACTTACGTTGGAAGAGCTTTTGAAACTGAGCTGCAGAAACACATGTGCTATCTGTCTTGTCCTTCATGTCATCTGCTGCTGGTGTGACTCACTCTCTGAATGTGCCTTTTAGCTTTCAGGAGCATCCTATGGTGGAGACTTGAGCACCATGATGACAACCACCTTGGAACCCAGTACACTTGAATCAAATCAAGGGGCTGTCCTGAGGACATCTCACGTGCGCCTGAAGTTCTTGTTGGCACCTGTACCTAGCTGCCTGAAATGATTGCCACTCCTCGTACAGCTGACAAGAGGTAGAGGATGCTTGATGACAAGATGCAGCTAGAGTGTTTTGCTTGTCTACATGACTGTGAACCAACATTTTGGCTGCAAAACATGTCTCAATTGGTGTGAGACACTGGTGTGAAAGAAACATTTTCATTTAAACACTGCCAACCTTGCTTGTATTCTGCACTGTTCTTTTCATTGCCAAATTATTTGTAGTCATGTCTTTGGGACCTAAGGGTTACATGATTTGATGCTAATATAAACTCTTCTTTTAAGCACAGGTTATCTTGTGAGCTATTAGTGTATTTACTCAGGTTTGCACATTTTGCACAGGCACAATTTACTTTGGACAATGGATTTCAGAACCCTAAATCTATTTTGCAATAACAGAAGCAAGAAACTTGCTTTGTTTTAGACCACAAATATTTTAATAACATCTCCCTAAAGGAAAGCCAATAGTATAAAAGAAAGAACACAGTTAAAATAGAAATGTATACAATGTGGCTGATGGGAAAGAAGTTAAAGAGGAAGTTAAAATGAGCTGTGGTTCAGCTTGGAATAGATGATCAAATTCCAAGTAAGAACACAACGTCAATAGACCATTTGCACTCTCCTTGAAACAGGCATTTTCATGGCAAAGAATCAACATTCTAGGGCACAACGTGAAATTCAAGTGACCACCACCCACATTAAAGAAAAAATTTTTTTTGAAATAACAAACTAATTAAAGTAAAAATTAAAACACTCACCTGAAAAGGTGAAGATGCTGTTGCTCTATGTGTGGTAGGGTAAGGAGAGAAGAACCTTTTAACCACCGACCCTGGACAACCATCTGAACTAGATGGGTGATATTCAGGGCAGTCACCAGCCAGCCTTGGTTTGCAGCCACATCCAGCATTGCCTGAATAGGAAGAAAACACATGCCCACTCCATTAGGAATCAGATGCTAGCTTTAACAAAAACAAACACTAAGACCAACCATTGTGTGTATAAATTACTATCAGTCAAAATAGAAACCAGAAAATAAACTACACTTGGAGTCGGATGAAACAAACTGAACCTCTCTTAGCATTCAACAAATGTTATTTCCTCGAACGGACCAGACACGAAGCTTTTTCTTTTTTTAAGGCAGCACAGATAAGCCAGACAACACTGGTATCCAAAAAATAAAAAAGAAAATTCTGTTCTTTGAGAGCAAATACTTCTATAGTTCACTTTATCAAGTGTATAAGCATTTAAAGAGTAAGGTTTACATAATCTTTTTCATATTTAAATTCATTACTTGTAAGAAGGTAAAAAACTGTCCTTGTCAAAAATCTGTTTTCCCCAAAGAGCAGACTAATGACAGAGTCCTGGTATTCAACGAAAACAACACACCATACAACTAGCAAAGGAGGCAACTGAATGTGTTATGTGTGGAATGATGGGAAGCCATTCATATTAGTCTATACATTTAATCAAATGTTTTATGGATAAACAAAAGGCCACATTTGTCTAAGGCAAAACTAAACAATGAAATCTTATTTAAACAAAGAACAAGTTTACACAGGCAAAGGTATTTCAATTAAATTAGACAGACTCTGGAAGAATGCTGACTTAAAGACACCTAAGTTATGAATCGGGCTGCTAACCTCAGGGTCAGCAGCTTGAAACTACCAGCTGCTCCGCGGGAGAAAGATGAGGCTTTCTGCTCCTGTAAATATTTATAGTCTCAGAAACCCTGTACAGGGTCGCTAGAGTCGGATTCGACAACACGGCACATAACAACAACAATAACAACAAGTTTATACAACAATAGACAGCTACCTTATATAGTTTTAGGAATGGACTCTCATTTCAGGAAATGAAAAGATGATGGCATCAGGTTAGATGTACCTAGTAAATGCTTAAAAAGATACTTCAATAGTAAAGAGCTCACTGACATTAAAATATTTCTAATGTGCTAAAATTTATTAGTGGAAATTCATAACTAATCTTTAAAGTATACGTTGTTGTTGTTGTTGAGTGCCACTGAGTCAATTTCGACCCATAGTGACCCTGTATAGGGCTTCCAAGGAGCAGCTGGTGAGATTGAACCTCCGACCTTACAGTTCAAATGGCTTTGCAGTCTGGCGCATTAACCCACAGCGCCACACCAGGACTCCAGTTTTGTAAAATTAATTGGCCACTTAACACTATTTGGACAGATACACTTTCCTTCTTATCTGCATTAAACTATCATCTGTGTTCTGTAACTTAAAAACAGTAAAATAGTTTTAAAAATCTTCAACATCTACCTCAAACGATTTGTAGTCTCTTTTATATATATTGCAGGAAAGTGAATCATTATTAATATGATAAAATGGTTGTTAAATTGATCTTTAGAACCCACAGGGATGATAAAACAGTTAAACTGATCTTTAGCACCCACAGGGCTGCTACTTAATTTACTATTGCCATTGAGTTGAATCTGACTCACAGCAACCCTTTATAGGGTTTCTGAGGCGGTAAATCTTTACAGGAGCAGAAAACCTCACCTTTCTCCTGTGGAGCAGCTAGTGGGTTTCAACTACATTTCAGTTCATAGTGAAAATCATTTCACTTCATAGTGACCGTATATGTACAGCAGAACAAAACACTGCCCAGTCCTGTACCATCCTCACAATTGCTATATTTGAGATCACAGTGTCAATCAATCTTTTTGAGGATTTTCTTCAATTTTTGCTGACCCTTTATTTGTGGAGAATCCTGGTGTGGCACTGTGGGTTAACGTGCCAGCCTGTAAAGCAGTCTATGAATATGTGTATATGGATCTGTATACATATAAACAATATGCATGTTAATATATTTAGGGAAAATCCACTTTTATTTTTCCTATTTTCCCCTGAACTGCTGCCTATTTTTTGAAGCAAATGAGAACAGACAAGCATGTCATGATGGACACTACTCACAGACTCAAAACAAAAGGATTAGTGGACAAGTCACAACTCTTGAAACCTACTAAGAAAGCGAAAAAGAAAAGATAGATGAATCATTTACCTAATGCAATTACCATGAAGATGTTAAAGCTTGTTATACAGAGTAAGTACGGCGGTCGATCTTGTGATTTTACACTGAGACTTTATTGGAAACAAATTCTAGACCAAAAACTCAAATACTGTAAGAGTTAGAAGGATGAACCATATGTTTTAACTTTGAAGTTTTCATGATGAAGTTGAAAGATTTAATAAAATTTATGAGAGTTCTCCTAAAGTGTTTTACATTTTCACATCTGGACCATACAAAATTTTCAATGTAGGCTCCAGATGTGGAAATTTAAAAAGATCATGCAAAGTAACTGCTTACATGAATAAATGAAAAGCCATTATCATGAATTGGAAACTATTATTTATCTTGTTTTTCAATACCAAGAAAAGGCGAGTGGGGAGATCAAGAGTCTGGGATGGTAAAAGTTTTGTTAACTGCCCAAACGAGTTGGATCAAACGTTACTACATGACTCTCTGTTCAATCACTCCCTAGGCAGTCCCATTTACTTTTTACCACTGCCACTGCCTTAGTAGGGAGCTCTGGCAGCGTAGTGGTTATGAATTGGGCTGCGAACCCCAATGTCAGCAGTTCGAAACTACCAGCTGTTCCATGGGAGAAAGATGAGGCTTTCTACTCCGGTGAGGATTGGAAACACTGTGCAGGGTCGCTATGAGTCAGAACGACTCCACGGCCCATAACAACAACAACAGCTGCCTTATTACAGATCCTTATTGCTTTTCACTTGAAATTCTGTAATTGTCTAGTCTCATCTAACTTTTATATTATCAAAGTAATTTAAAAATGTAAACCTGATCATACCATTCTTCTGCTTAAATTTCTTCAATGGCTTCACACTTTCAGCTTTTAACTTTTAGAAGATAAAAGTGAAAACTTGCCTGGATGATAGTCAAGATCCTATGTTCTAGCTTGTTCTTGCTTATCTGTCTGGTCATCTTCCCCTGTGTACTTAAGTGTGTTGTTGTTGCTGTTAAGTGTCATCAAATCATTTCACTTCATAGTGACTGTATATGTACAGCAGAACAAAACACTGCCCAGTCCTGTACCACCCTCACAATTGCTTCATTTGAGGTCACAGTGTCAGTCAATCTTTTTGAGGATTTTCTTCATTTTTTGCTGACCCTTTATTTGTGGAGAATCCTGGTGTGGCGCTGTGGGTTAACGTGCCAGCCTGTAAAGCAGTCTGAACTGCAAGGTTGGCGGTTCAAGCTCACCAGCTGCTCCTCGGACACCCTATACTGGGTCGCTATGGGTTGGAATCGACTTGACAGCACTTCACAACAATAACAGCATACTTGTGGAGCTGTCGGTTAATGCGTTGGACTGCAAAGTTGGTTTGAATCACAAGGTTGTCAGTTCAAACTCACTAGCAGCTCTTTGGAAACCCTATACAGGGTCACTACAGATCAGAAGCGACTCAGTGGCACTTAACAAACAACAACAACAACACACTTTACCAAGAATATGCATATGTCCAGGTATATGTCCATCTCCAAGGAATGGACCATCCTGATATCCAAAGTATGTGAGACAAAGTCTCGCCATCCTCACTTCTAACGAATATTCCAGCTGTACTAATTCCAACACAGGTTGTTCTTCTGGTAGTCTGTGGTGCATTTGATATTCTTCACCAATACCATATTAATTATCTTCTAGTCATCCTTATTCACTGTACAGCTTTCATGAGCATATGAAGTGACTGAAAAATATCGTGGATTGGGTCAGGTGCACCTTAGTTTTCAAAGTTGTATTCTGCTCTATACTTTAAGAGGTCTTTTGCATCAGATTTGCCCAATGCAATATGCCATTTGACTGCTTGACTCAAGTTTGAATGAATGCTGACAACTTCAATCTTTTCTCCATGTATCATGTTATTCACTGGTCCAATTCTGAGGGTTTTCATTTTCTTTACATTGAGTTATAATTCATACTGAAGGCTGTAGTCTTTGGTCTTCATCAGTAAGCGCTTCAAGTCCTATTCGCTTCCAGCAAGCACAATGGAGTATTCTGGAACAGCCATTCCTTGTAATGTTATTCTTAGTTTATTATGACTGACAACAGTTGAAATCTTTTGCATACTATTACTTACTATTAGCAAATTTGAGAAAAGTACCTAACCTCACTAGGCCTTAGTTTCTTATTTATAGAAAGTGTATCATAAATTTGTTGTTTGCTGTAATGTTGGTCCCGACCCATAGGGACCCTGTATAGGGATTCCGAGAGTGGGTGGTGGGTTTGAACTATCAAGTGGATTGTGGGAGAAAGATGAGGCTTTCTGCTCCCGTAAAGATTTACAGCCTCAGAAACCCTGCATAGGGCCACTGTGAGTCAGAACCAGCTCCACAGCACACCACCACCACTATCACCAGATGGAATATTTTCAATACCATGGATTGCCAGAATAACAAACAAATATGTCTTGGAAATACAGCCAGAATGTTCCTTAGAAGTGAGGATGGTGAGACTCAGACTCTCATACTTTGGACATGTTCTCAGGAGAAACCAACCCTAGGAGAATGACATGTTTGTAAAGTGGAGGGTCAGCAAAAAAGTGGAAGACTCGCAGTGAGATGGACTGACGCAGCAGCAGCAACAAACACACCAACTGTGAAGCTGGTGCAGCACCGGGCAGTGGTTTGTTCTGTAGTGTACAGAGCAACTGTGACTCAGAACGAACTCAATGGCACCTAACAACAACAATGCCTGAGATAGCAACATTTATGCATTCATTGCATTTTTGAAGACTGCCAATTCTCCTAAATTCATACTTTGTATGTTCCAGATTATGATTAATGGATGCTTGCAGCTGTTTCTTCTTGTTATGAGTCATGTCATATCAGAAATTAAAGGCTTCAACACTTTTACTCTATCCAGGTCATTCAGGTTGACTACTTTGTAGAGGCAGCTCTTCTGAAGTTCTACCTTGAGTGTTTTCTAACCTGAAGGGCTCAACTTCCTGCCTGTATCAGACAAGGTTCTGCTGCTATCCATAACATTTTCATTATGGATACATTACTGCTAACATGTCCAATTTTTTCAAAAGTAGATCTGTCCTAGTCTGGAAGCTCCACTAAAAGTTGTCTATCCTGGGTGACCATGCTGAAATTTGAAATACCAGTGGCATAGCTTCCAGTGTCACAGGAACACATAAGTCACCATAGTAAGACCTCATATTAGTGGGTTTCAAACATCTTTGCAAATTGGAGGTGATATCTTACAGAGAGAAGGATATCTTGAGTATTATTGCTATTATTGTTGTTGTTAAGTGCCTTCGAGTCGGTTCCAACCCATAGCGACCCTGTACAGGGTTTCCGAGGGTGTAAATCTTTACGGGAGTAGAAAGCCGCATCTTTCTCCCGCGGAGCAGCTGGTAGTTTCGAACCGCTGACCTTAAGGTTCGCAGCCCGATTCGTAACCACTACGCTACCAGAACAGTGCCATTGATTCTGACCTTGTATATGGCTTGAAAGGAGCAGCTGGTGGGTTTGAACTACTGACCTTGTGGTTCAATGTTCACTGATCCTACAGTGCCACACCAGAAGTCCTGGTGCTAAGTAGTAGGGAGAACTAACGATATGAATAAAACTGGAGAAGTTGTACATTTCAATAGCGTGACTCTGTAGTACAAACAGTTAACAATTTTGATTGGTTCCAGCAATTATTAGCAATATGGATATTAAAGCTGAGAATTCTTGATGTTGATGGCTACCTAGTGAGGTGTTGAAATGATACTAATGCAGAGGCCAATTCTGTTTAGGGTGACAAGTGAAGTCATAAACAGGCTAAACTGAGGGACCAGGAAGGGGATAAGAGACTGAAGGTCATAATGAATAAAAGCAATGTTGAGTTAAGCTGACTTACAACTCTTGTCTGTGGAAGTTAGCCAAGAATGTCAGAGGGTGACATGATGGAGGGCATGGCTAAAGTGGGTTGGGTATGATAATCATTAGAGTACAGCAGTTTGAAATGCATGTGATTATGTTATAAAACCATATGCTGAAGCCACTATGATCTCTGCAAGAGCTAAGATGGAGCTAAGCACTATGAATCTGGTGTTTGAGGAAACTAGGAAAAGGATCTAGAGTTTAGAAGATAGTAGGTAAAGAAATCTATGGACACCAAAAATAATTTATTTCCTTAAACATGGCTGCAGGATTTTCAGAGCTTGTGAAAATGGTCAAGCAGAAAGAGTACCTGTTATGTGACAGAGAAAATGAGAACGCTGGGATAGCCAGATATCACGTAGGGTCCAGCAATAGTGTGGGGATTCCTTAAAAGATGGAGAACCATGAGGGAAATTTCTTTCATGTCAATGCAATTTCTGAAAAACTCAAATTTTAACTTACATTTAATATTATACATATAAGCATATTATGTATTTATATATATATATATATAGTTAATTGCTGTCCATTTGGTTCTGATTCATAGGGCTTCTGAAGAGCAGCTGGTGAGCTTGAACTGCTTACCTTGTGGTTTAAAATGACTTTGCAGTTCAGCCCATTAACCCACAGCAAGACACCAGGACTCTATCTCTATATATATGGTACTGTAGGATAAGCACTGGACCACAAAGTTGGTCTGAACCACAATGTTGGCAGTTCAAATTCACAAGGGGTTCCGGGGAAACCCTATACAGAATAGCTATGAGTTGGAACCAATTCAGCGGCACGTAACAACAACACATGAGGATGAGTCAAAAATGATCACACTTGGTATGTATAATTTATTTTAATCAACTTTTAGAAAACATAAATGTATCGTTTTTTGATAAAATCTCCTTGCTTTTCAATACATTTTGTCCATGTGTCAACAAATTTTTGTATTCCCTTATTAAAAAACTTTTAGGCTGAACTGCAAGCCACAAATACACCACTGTCTTCACTTCATCAGAGGTGAATCTTTGGCCTCAAAGGTCTGTTTCTGGGGGACCAAACAGGTGAATGTCTGATGGAGCAAGATCAGGACTATAGGGAGGATGCTTTGACACCTGAAAATGAAGTTCTGCAGAATGTCAACAGTGTGGGCAGAAGTGTGTGGGCATGCATTCTCATGCAAGATCACAACACCCTAGGACAGTAGTCCTCCACCTCTAAGTCAAAATTTAGGCCTCAGTTCCTCAATGAGCATCTCACTATAACAAGTACTACTTATTGTCGATCCTTTTTCTTGATAGTGTTCCAATTCTGGCCCTTGAGAATCTCAGAAAACTGTATGCATCAATTTTCCAGCTGATGGTTGGCTTCTGAATTTTTTCTTGGTCGGTGACTGAGAATGTTTCCATTCCATACTCTGCGGTTTTCTCTCAGGCTTGTAGTGATAAATCCATGTCTTGTCACTAGTGACTTTAAAAAAAAAAATGTGATACTAGCTTTATTGTAATGGTCTGCAATTCAACCTACAGTGTTCCATTTATTCTTAAATAGTTGCTTGAAATGACCTTTTCAAAATCAAATACTAAATTTGCATTGACTAACACTATGATTTTTTTTTAAGTTTTTATTGTGAAATATGTGTTAGTTTACATGGGTGAACATTATCTTTACATTCATCCTATCACACTTTGTTTCATTGCAATGATCACAACCCATTGCATGCATCATCAAACACCCAAAGGGTACACACCACACTCCTATGCCCCAGCCAACAACACACAACCCCTCTCCTTCTCTGAGTCCAGAGTCCCCAGCCACTCCTGTCCACATCATTGCCTCTGCCTCCATCCCTAGTGTCACTGCCTTTCTGGACAGTTTCTCACACTTCACTTTTCTCCCTTGATGGTTCCAGGGATTTCGGCTCCCAGACTGCAAAATTAGCCACTCCCAAACTTTTCTTACCAAACATTTACATTTACCTTTCAAACATTCACTGTCCGACCAGATAGCAATGATTCCCTATTGAACCACAGGAGTCCTATCCCCCTCCCCTTTTATCAACCTCATCCAGACAGGTTGGAAACAATTCAATGGAGGCTCTACCTTTCCCTGTATCCTCTGGAGCTAGGTTTGCTATTGAAAGCTTGTAAGCCAGTCACTTCTTGCCTTTGGGTAGCCAATGTCTAAGTTCCCCCTCCCTGTCGACCTTGTGTACCAAGGGGGTGGGAATGATCCTCACTGTAGAGATTTGTCCGCTCCTTTGTCATGCTGCATCCATAAACATAGGTCAAGATCATCCACTTACAGTGGGTTACTCCTTTTTTTTTTTTTTTTCTCCCTCTTCTTTTTTCCTCTAGTCATGTTCTGATCATTCAGCCATTGATGCCAAGTCAAATGGGTATTATCTGCATGTGTGGGTGTTCTTGTGTATCCGCCCCCCCCCTCACTTTATATCAGTTGGATGCATGCTTCACACTCCATTCTTGTCCTCTGGGGCCAAGTCCCTGCCCATGGGCCCAGGAGTCCCCAAGTCTCAATCCAGTCTACTGAATGTGGTCGGACCTAGTTCACAACTTCATTGCTGTTTTTCCTCCTCTTTCCCTTGTCGGTGACCAACGTGGTCAGCAGCAGGACCATATGCCTGCTAGTGTATTCCATTTGAGTTTCAGTCTTGGAAGGGGGTTTGCCTTGAGGGGACATGACCACTTGCCTTGATGGCTCCCTGGGGGATAACTTGCTTGTTCTTGTAGTAGTCAACTGGACTGCTGTTGTTGTTGGTTTTTTTTTTTCTTTCCTAGAAGCCTTTTTTCCAAGAAGTTATCTTCTGTTCTTCAAGCTGCTCCAGGCTGGTCTGCTTGTCCTTTCACATGGGAATGTCCCACCTAAAAAGATTCTGGATGATGATCAGGATTCCACCTATGGTCTTGTGCAATGCAAAGGCTCTGCAGGGAGCCTCCTTCATTGGGCAAATTCTAGCCCCATTTTAGTTATTCCAGTTATAGACTGAAGATGGGCTTACAAGCTTTCTCTGGTGATGTTTCTGGCTATTCCCCTCTCTCTCTTTCAGGTGTCTATTTTACAACAGTAGGCAAAGGAAACCAAGATTCAACAAACAGCCAAGCATCTTTACATCATTTCCCCACTTTTGCCCATTCAAACCAGGCTTCAATCTTTGTATCCACGAGCCCTGTTGTTTCACCTTCGTGCTCGGATTGTTATTTACCTCTAGCCCATTTAGCCCACGTAAACCTGCGTAGCTATTCTCACATCGCCTTCTTTTTCCTTTCCCCTTCCCTTTCTAGTGTATTGCCCCCTTCCACCCAGCACCAAACTATCCTGTGCCTATTCCCTACCCTGTGCTGCACCTTTCCCTCCTCCTCCTCACCCCACCCCCTACACCCTGGTAATCAACAAAAACAAAGATAATAATAATAAAAATAAAATAAAAAACAAAAGATAAATTTCCCCCCCTTTTAGTGTGGGTGCTTTTTCTTAATCTTTTACAATAATGGCTTTATGCCGTATTTCTCCTCTTGTGACTGACTAATTTCACTCAGCATAATGTCCTCAAGATTCATCCATGTTATGTGGTGGCTTGCTGCTTCCTTGTTATTCTTCAGGGTAGTGTAGTATTCCATGTGTGTATGTACCAAAGTTTGTATACCCATTCTTCCATAAATGGGCACATAGTCTTTCTCCATCTTTTTATTATTGTAAATAGTGCTGCTATGAACATTGGTGTGCATACATCTACTCATGTTATGGCTTGTATTTCTTTTTTTTTTTTACGGTTTTTATTGCGGATTGAGTGAAAGCTTACAGGGCAGATCATCAGTTTTACATTCAACAAATCATACACCTTGTTTCATTATAATGATTATAGTCCTCCATGTACCATCAGTTAACAGTATTTCTCTCTATGTACTTTAGCTTTAAACAACAACAACAAAAACAACATTCAGGCATATATAATAATTTACATCTCGAAAGGGCACATTCTGTAAATCTGCCTCCTGGTCACCAGCTCTTAGTCCTTATCTTCCCATAAATCTAGAGTCCTCAGCTGCTCCCCCTCTCCATGACCCCAACTCTGCCTCCATCTGTAGCATCACTATGTCTCTGGATATGGTCCTGCATTCTGTTTGTACACTTTTCCCTTGATGGTCCTAGGGTCCTCTGTTTCTGGACTGTAAGATTAACCATTCCCCTGTTTTTGTTACAAAACTTCTACCTTTACAATTTTGGCTGTCGCAATTAGTCATGGTAACAATTATTCACTATTGAATCATATAAATCTTATCCCATCTCTTTTCACCAGACCCATCTAGACAAGATGAAATCTATTCAGTGGGGACTCTTTCTTTCCCCCCACATTCTTTTTTTTTTCCCCCCACATTCTTAAACTCCCTCTTGAAACCTTGTAAGCCAGTCACTTTGTGCCTTTATTGTCCCCTCATTTTAAGTAGCCAATGTCTAAGTTGCCCGTCCTTATGTACCCTGTATATAGAGGGGATAGCACTGATACTTGATGTGAAGACTCCTTCCCTCTCTGTTGGTATTTAGAGTAACGAATCGGGCTGCGAACCTTAAGGTCAGCGGTTCGAAACTACCAGCTGCTCCGCGGGAGAAAGATGAGGCTTTCTACTCCCGTAAGGATTTACACCCTC
>NW_006408602.1:4013927-4014570 GCF_000296735.1 Chrysochloris asiatica | reverse complement strand
AGCTTACATGCCTGTTCATTTGTTCCCTTTGAGTTTCAGTCTTAGAGGGGAGTTTGTCTTGAAGGAACTTGATTGCTTGTCTTGATGGCTTCCTGGCGAATAGCTTGCTTATTCTTGTAGTAGCCCGTCATGCCAACATTTTTGCTTTGGGTTTTTCCTGATGATCTTTCTCTGAAGATGTATCTTCTGTTGCTCTAAGCTGTTCCAGGCTGGTCCACTTTGTCCTTTCTAGTGGGAATGTCTCACCTCAGAAGGTTCTGGATGGGACTTAAGATTCCACCTAAGGTCCTATACCCTGTGAAGGTTTTATAAGAGGCCTATTTTACTGGGCAAGTTCTAGAACCCATTTTAGGTATTCTAATCAGTTATATGCTGAAGATGGGCTTACAAGTTTTGTGTAATCATGTTTCCCAACATTCTTTCTATCCCACTCAGGTGTCTGTTTTACAATAGCAGGCAAGGGAAACTAATATTCATAAGACAGTCAAGCATTTTAGTGTTATTTCCCCTCCTCAAGCTATACCTAGATCCCAGTATCCCAAAGCCCTGTTGTTCCAAGGTTGAACATGCATCACTATTTACCTTTGTCCCACTTAGGACATGCAAATCTGTCTCAGTGTTCCCCTATCTATCTTGTTCTTCC
>NW_006408602.1:3993051-4012937 GCF_000296735.1 Chrysochloris asiatica | reverse complement strand
TGTTTTGATACATTTTATAATCATTTTTCTGAATTCCTTCTCAGGCATTTCCAAAGCCTGCCCATCTTCCAGTATGGAGTGTAGGTATACTTCCAGCTCATTTCCCTCAGTCACTTTATCTTGTTTCTGGACATGTGCAGATATGGTCATCTGCTTCTGTTTTTTGGGCATATTCATGAGTTTTTGTCGACTTAATACTTAGATGGGTGTGTATCTTGGTGTTTTTTATGCTTTCTGACTGCCTTTAGATAGATGCAATCAGGAGATGGGCTTCCCTTTTCACTCTTCTTCCTGAGAAATTTCAAGATGCTACAGTTGGTTGTTGTGACATAACTCAGGGCCTATTTCCTTTTTAGTCTGCCTGTTCCACTCCACAATCCCTGTTCAGGCCTTTTTCTTAGTGTTAAACAGCTAAGGGCCAGCTGTGGCTGTTTGGTTTTAAGTGGAAACTGTCACTTTAAATTTCAGGGAGATCTATAAGCATGAGTAGTAGAACTCTATGGGGGTGGGGGTGGCGTGTCCACTAGCTCAGGTACCCCCTCTAGTCATCAGAACGGTGGTGCGCAGACAGTGAGAGACCAATGAACAGATTAAAAAAAAAAAAAAAAAAATCCCAAGAATGTCCACACCTTTATCTCCACAGTTCTGTCCAGTGTCCGTGGCTGCTCTGATCCTTCCCTTGCTTGGTCTCACCCAAGATGGCGGCTGTGGGAGTATCTGAGTGTTTTGAATTAGGAAGCAATGGATTTCTTGCTTCTGCTACAAATTCCCCTAGCTGTAAGCCTTCCAACCTTCTAAATATTCCTTTATACGTTGTTCAGAGTTCTGGCATCATCCCCTGAGACTACTTTGTCTGGTATTCTGTGTTGTTGCTGATGGAGCTCTTCACTACTCTTCCACTGGATTCCCCATCTTGACTGTTCCTCTCCATGGCTTGTATTTCTTGTGGATAAACACCAAGTAGAAGAATTGCTGGATGATATGGTATTTCTATTTCTAACCTTTTGAGGAAGTGCCTTATTATTTTTAAGAGTGGTTGGACCATTCTGCAATCCCACCAGCAATGTAGGAGGGTCCCAGTCTCTCCACATCTTCGCCAACACTTATTGTCCTCTACTTTTTTAATCTTTTCTATTATTGTTGGTGTGAGATGATATCTCACCGTTGTTCTGATTTGCATCTCTCTAGGAGCTCTGGTAGTGTAATGGTTACGAGTTGGGCTGCCAACCGCAAGGTCAACAATTTGAAACTACCAGTGGTTCCGCAGGAGAAAGATGAGACGTTCTGCTCCCGTAAAGATTTACAGCCTCAGAAACCCTAGCTATGAGTCAGAATCGACTCCACGGTATTTAACAACAACAATGGCTAGTGATCGTGAACATTTCTTCATATGTTTGTTGGCTGCCCGGATCTCCACCTTGGTGAAGTGTCTATTCATGTCCTGTGCCCATTTTTTAATTGGGTTATTTGTCCTTTTCTCGTAGAGGTGTTGAAGGTTCCTATATATTTTGGAA
Source organism: Chrysochloris asiatica (assembly GCF_000296735.1). Lineage (NCBI taxonomy): Eukaryota > Metazoa > Chordata > Mammalia > Afrosoricida > Chrysochloridae > Chrysochloris > Chrysochloris asiatica. Next base: position 4,011,423 of record NW_006408602.1, on the reverse strand, counting down.
AACGGTGAGATATCATCTCACACCAACAATAAAAGAAAAGATTAAAAAAGTAGAGGACAATAAGTGTCTGATGTGTTGTTGCAAAAGATTTTTTTCCCATTCTGTGGGCTCCCTTTTTACTGTTTTGATGAAGTCTTTTGATGCATGCAAGTGTTTAATTTTTAGTATGTCCTACTGATCTATTTTGTCTATTTTTGTTTGTGTAAGTTTCAAAATGTTTGGTAGTCTATGTATGCCCTGTATTAGAGCTCTCACATTTCCCCCTATTTTTTCATTGATGACCTTTGTAATTCTGGGATTCACCTTTAGGTCTTTAATCCATGTTGAGTTGGTTTTTATATAAGGCGTGAGGTAAAGGACTGGTTTCAGTCTTTTGCATATCCCTTTCCAATTCTGCCAGCACCATCTGCTGAAGAGACCATCTCCTTCCCATGCAATATATTTAAGTACTTTGTTGAAAATCAGTTGGCTGTATGTGAATGGGTTAATTTCTGGATTCTCAATTCTGTTCCATTGATCAACGTATCTTTCATTATACCAGTACCAGGCTGTTTTGACCACTGTAGCTGTGTAGTAAATTTTGAAATCAGGGAGTGAGAGGCTTCCCACCCTGATCATCTTCTTAGGCAGTGCTTTGCTTATCTTACCCCCCCTCCCCACGTTTTATTGTGAATTATATGATATTCTACATGGGAGAACTTTAGTTTTACATTCATTCCACTGTATATTGTTTCATTGCCATGGTTCCAATCCCCTCCATGCATCATCAACCGACCAAAGGGTATACCCTATAAACCCACCCCCTACACTCCCCCTACCTCCCATTCTTCAGCACACAGTCCCTCTCCCTCTCTGGATCCAAAGTCCCCAGCCGCTTCATCACTCCACATCATCTCTGCCTCCATCTCACACCTCACTGCTTCTCTGGGTAGGGTCCTGCTCTTGGCTCTTCTCCGTTGATGGTCCCAGAGACCTCCGCTCCTAGACTGGAGAGTCAATCACTCCCTTCCTTGCTACAAAACGTCTACCTTTACATTTCCAACCCTCACAATCAGTCCTGATAACAATCATTCACTCTTATATCACAAGTGACCCTCTGCATTTCATTTCATCAGTTCTGCCTAGACAGACTGGATAGTACTCACTGGAGATTCTGCCTTCCTCCATGCCCCCTCGCTCTAGGTTCCCTCTTGAAAGCTTGTAAGCCAGTCACTTTGTAGTCCGCCCCCCCTCCCCCATTTGGGTATCCAATGTCCAGGTTGCCCATCTCTGTCCACTCTGTGTGTGGAGGGGGTGGGAATGTTTCTTGCTAAGTATTTGTTCCCTCTTTTGGGTTACTGCATCCATAGGTATAGGTCAAGTTCATCAAATTGTATCAGGTCACTTTTTTTTCCCTCTTCTTTCTTCTCCTGGTTGAGTTCTGATCATCCATTCATCGGGGCCAGGTTACGTGGGAACCATCTGCAGGTGTGGGTGTTCTCGTGCGTATACCCTCCCTTCCTATCAGCTGGTAGCTTCACTCTCCACTCTAGTCTTCCGTGGCCACACCTCTAACCTTGGGCCCAAGAGTCCCCAGGTCTCCCCACACTGCTGGCCAACCAGGTCCCCATCTGGGTCCACAGAAGCCCACCAAACATTGTAGGGCTTAGCTTGCCGCTTCATTGCTGCTTTTACCCCACTTCCCCCTATCAGTGATGCGTGTGGTCACCAATCAGAGCGCTTATTTCCGTTGAGTCTTAGTCTTGGAAGGGGGTTTGCATTAAGGGGACCCGACCACTTGTCTTTATGTTTCCTGGGCAAGCAATTTGTTTGTTCTTGTAGTAACAGTCCATCTGCCTCTATTGTTTTGTATGCTTATCCTCTGGTCTCTTTCCTTTCCATATAAAGTTTGTAATTTTTTTTCCCATCTCTTTGAAGAATGTCATTGGAATCTGGATTAGGATTGCATTATATTTGTAAATTGCTTTAGGCAGTATTGACATTTTCACAATGTTACGTCTTCCCATCCAGGAAGGAGCAATGGTATAGTCTTCCATTTTTGCAGATCTCTTTTGGTTTCTTGTAGCAGTTACCAGTAAACAATTTTTTTTTTTAAAGAAACGGTTACCTTCCTTTAAGCATCAGTCCAAATTTTGTTTGCAGATGTCCAAACACTTCTGTTTATGCGGTTTCGTGAGTTATTCTGGTACCCATCTCGCACAAACTTCTTAAAACCCAAGTCTGTCATGGATTATTTCATAGGCAGAATCATTTCGCGTGAATGGTCAACGTTGTCATTAGTTGTGGACAGGCATTTTAATGTAATTGGAGTGTGAGCATTTTTGTCTCACCCTCATACATATAACCATTAAATATCTTCTGAAACACAAGTCAATTCTGGATTTCAATAATCCAATGGTAAGATAGGACCACTGAGCACTGTGACCTAAATCAAGCCAACTCAATGTCAAGGAAATTTAGAAACACAGACCTAGGCTATGTTTTAAAAGAAAACTCCTATCATTCTTGTATACAAACAGACAAACAAACAATACATTCTAACTCTAGGGTCCACTACTAACATTTTGTCTCTGAAATCCCCATTTTAGTTTAAAAAAGTCTGTGAATTCCTCCTTAACACTGTTTTTAGTCAATAAATTCAGTAAATATGGTATCGAAATACAATGTGCAATCCTTAGTGGATTGACTAGAAAAACTTCACTCTGTCAAAATGAACAAATCCTGAGTAGGTTGTTGTTGTTAAATGCTACTGAGTAGGTTCCAACTCACAAAGACCTAGTATAGGGTTTCTGAGGAGCAGCTGGTGGGTTTGAACTGTCAATCTTGTAGTTAAGCAGTCTAGTGCTTACCCTACATCGTTACACCATGAATCCTCTGAGTAAGTAAGGACTAGGAATAATGTATTAGTATTGGCTCATGATTGTAGCAAATGTACCATATATAAGATGTTAATAACAGAGGAAACTACCCTATTTTTGTAATTTTTCGATAAATCAAATGATTTTTAAAAAAAGTAAAAAAACAAAACAAAAAATTCCCCCAAACCCCACAAAAACAAACCCATGGAAATTCATCCTAGGTACTTGTTAAAGCATTAGTTGCTACACATCTGTTAGAAAATCCACTACTTATTTCAAGAGCTCCCAGAAGTTTTACAATGACGGGAAAACCTGAAAAAAGCTTTCTTGACAGAAAGGCATACTCCTTTAAAGGTTCAGGTCAGTTTGCAAGCAACGATACAATATTTTGTTGATAATTAAAATGATGTAAGTACATTTATAACAATCTTTTTCAACAGCAACAGTTGTTCATAGGAACTTTCTTCTGAACTTTTACCCCGAGAAGGTTAGCATTCAGGAAGCTCAGCTGCTGTCTAACAAACTTAATTAATCAAAAAGTCATTTCCGAGCTGTAACTATGAGTAAAAGCGCTTCAAGTGTGCTAGCAAGCCTACAAGTTAATCAAAATGCTAATGCAGTACAAATTAAAGTTGTGATTAACATTTCACAGTAGCTGCTTAAGTGAATTGATCACACAAATGGGTTAAGCATTACTCATTTCCGACAGTCCCAATCGGGGAAAAGAGTTGTTATGTGAGTCTGAAGAGAGGAGCTGGGGATAGAAGGATCCTTCATAATAGCATCATATCATCAATAAACCATCACCAAATTGTCAGACAAAAGCTTACAGGTAAAGTCACCCAAGGGGAACTAGCCTTCAAAATTATATTATAGTTCTTGAGGGGAGATTGCCTGTAAATCTACAAGAGTAAGTAAAGGTGTTTAACACCTCAAAATCCACAAACTGGTGTGACTTTTGGAAATGCTAAGTGCATCAGCTCTTGTGTTGTTTCAGTAACGGACTGGCACTTTGTTTTAGGTGTTCTGCTGTGGAGTAAAACGTAGATTTGACACAGGGTAAATATCTACCAACTGGGACCAGGAAATCTTCACTATAGTATAGCCTTTGAAAAAATAATTACTCAGATTTATTCACTTAGTTCACTTACAATTATTTGCTTCTAGATATTCATTCAGTCTGGCCATGAATACAGTCTAAATTAGACTTCACCCTGGTTTTCATGAGTTCATGAAAAACAGACTACATTTGATGGTAGAAAAGTTATATTTGGCAGAAAATCTTAAAAGGTGAGGAGAACGCACACAGAATAGTCACTCCACCCCCCGAGTTAAAGATTAACCTATGAGAGAATTAGAAAAAATGGAAATATTTATTCATTTTATCTATGATATGTTAAGATCTAATACATGCCCTGGTGTGGCACTGTAGGATAACCCACCAGCTGCTCTCAGAAGCCCTTACACAGGGTCACTATGAGTTGGAACCGACTCGATGGCACACAATAACAAATAGCACTACATGCCAAACTTTGTGTTCAGGATATCATAAAAGTTAGTGATGTAATAAGTCAGCAAATAAAAAAACAAAAATCAAGCCAGTAGTAGAGTTGGTTTCAACGCATAGCTACCCTTTCGGACTAAACAAAAATGCTCCAAAGTTCTGCAGCACCACAACAGGAGACTGACTATAGCAACTAGAAGTTAGAAGTTTGTCAAAAAGGACCAGTGGGATGTGCAAAAAAAGCTACTTCAGAAAACCCCGATTTTTGGTAGTAGAGACAAACAAGTGAAAGAAGTCAAACAGACCTAATCTAAGCAGAGAAAGCAAATCTTAAAGAAGACGACATCATAAAATGTGTCCTTTAGTAGTAAACCTATGCAATCTATACAAAGATTGGTCTAGTATGCCTATAATATTTATTATAGAGTCGTCTTCTAATTATGATGGCATTTTTCATTTCCCCTTTGGTTGGTTGATCTATCTCCCAGTATTTCCAACGATTGTAGTTTTGGGAGCAAACACTGGAAAAAATGATTAATTCACCGGTCTACACAGCATAAGGAGCATAGTAGATTATGAGCTGGGCTGCTAATAACCACAAGGTCAGTAGTTTGAGTCTGCCAATAGCTCTGCAGAAGAGGCACAGCATTTGTTATGAACCGGCACTGACCCAGTGGCACATATTCACCACCACCACAATGCATAATATAAAATCTTGAGAAGGGTTTTGTGTGAAACCATAAGCAAGTGATACAAAAAAAGCAGAGAGCACATTAACCAGATACTGCACCTAATGCAATAAAGCAGATCATTCAAGCATCCATTCAAGCAGGTCAACAGGTCTCTCTTACAAACTTGTTAAAGTAATTATAAGTATACGGTTGACAAGAGAATTGAAATAACTAAAGAAAGCTGATCTGAGTGTACACTGAAAAGAAGGGATTGATTAAAGTATTATTCAAAGTCTAGTGGGAATTCTTGGTTAAAAAATAGTAAATAAACTTTTACTGTATCCAATCTGTGCTGAAGGCTTTTTGCTTTCTGATGTGATCTTGGGAGAGTTAAACTAGTCTTCTTTTGTAAAATGAGCATAACAATAGCACTTCTTCATTGTACTATTGTAAAAAATAAGCAACTACAAGGTAGAACAATTAGGACACAATCTAGTAAAAGGACATCAGTAAATGTCCACCACCACCTCTCTGCCTTTTGGCCATCACTTGTTTTTCAGAGGGAGAAGGTAGTGGTGAAAGGTTTGGATACAACAGGAATTGTATGCAGTTACAAATATTCTGGTTGAATTTGGTATTTAACAAATAGTAATTCCAATAGACATTTGGAAGCATAGGTTTTCTAGAGATCTTTCTCATAAGTAAGGGAAATTTCCTTCTGAAATCCTGAATTAGAAAATGTGTACTCTCACATTGCTTTGTGTGTGTGCTCTCTTTTTTCACAAAATAACTATTATCTTGTAGTCCCTTATAGGTATTGTTGTTTGGCGTTCTTTAAATAAATAAATCTCAAACTTCACACAAACGTTTTGTTCTGCTAAAACTTAGGCCATAAGCTAGATAAAATTAGATGAAGGGTAAATCTGGCCTCTAATACTTTTTGAAAGAAATGGTCCAAAACGAATCCAGCAAATTGACAGCACAGTTAAAATCGGACTCACAAAGCCCTCTGGTTCTCAGCGTACTTGAGTCAGCTTCAGCAGCCATGCTTTTTCTTTTTACACTAAGTATCTGAAAGCTGACTTCGTCCTTAAGTTCTGATGTAAACACCATTAGGAGGTAATAGTGATGACTGATATATAAGCATTTATCTTCATATTGCCTGGCTATGTGTTTGAATCTTCTCCATTTAGAAGAAGCTGATTTTAACTTAAAGTTAAGATGTGTGGCACTTTTTAGGAAGGATCAGAGATATTAGAACAGGAATTAAACTCCTGGTATCTCCACTAAGTTTCAGCACTAACTGCCTCAATAAATCACTGCTAACAATTATTAACTTCTCTGAACACCCATTTCTTTGTCCCTTGATAAAAAGAGTGTGAGGCAGACAGCTAATCAAACACTAGAAATTTATCACAAGTTCTAGTTTTGTCATCAAATATTGAAAATTTAGGCAGTCACTTTAATTTTTGATTTTTCTATATGTAACTTTCTCATGCAGACCAACAGAGTTATTTTTGTGCATTCAACACAAAAAATGTTTACTATAATTTACAGATAAATTCAATTGTTAAAATGATCAAAAAGAAGATTTCAAAGGGGAATAATAATAAACTGTGTAATTATTCATAAGTCAGAACATTTTCAGCAGATTTTAAGAAATTGAGATAAATAACAATAGTTTTGCTTCATATATAAGAACTTAAAAAATACATATATTTGTGGGTATAGAAATGCTAAAAACAGTAAAATATTAAAGGAACCATGACAAATCTGCCCCCTAAACCTTCAAACCAAACTACACAATGACACAATGCCCCTGATAAATCATTTGAAATGGAATAGGAGAAACAAAGGCAGAATACACTGTGCATACTGACTTCAGGAGTGGAGAAATTGCACTGCAACAATCTTTTTCTTTTGTGAAAGAGTACCCAGAACAACTCTACAAAAGTTTTATAATCTCAGTGATGTAGCTTATACAAATATATTTCTATAAAATAAGGAGCCCTGGCCACACAGTGGGCTGATAACTGAAAAGGTCGATGGATTGAACCCACCAGCTACTTTGACGGAGAAAAGTGAGGCCTTCTGATTCCATAAAGATTTTATAGCCTTGGAAACTCCAGGTAGCAGTTCTACTCTGTTCTATAGGGTGGCCATGAGTTAGAGATGATGCTACAGAATGGGCTTTTGATATTATAAAATATGGAGAATTAACGGCAAATTAAAACAAAACAAACAACCTTTAGAATTAAATGGCTACAATAAAGCAAGGAATAAAAGTACTGTTAAAAAATGAGGCTACGAAACTCACCAGTCACTCCCTGGAAACCCTATACAGGGTAGCTATAAGTCAGAATTGACTCTATGGCACATAACAACAGCAACAAAGTATGGGACATTAGTTATAAATGTTTATAAACAATTTGATGGTGCAGAGCAGTTAGTATATTTTGTTGTTATTCTTGCTAAGTGCTGTCAAGTGGTTCCAAATCACAGTAAGGCTGTGTAGGGTTTATGGGGAGTGGCTGGTGAATTTGAACCACTGCCCTTGCAGTTCAAACTAACCTTTTGTTCCAGCGCATTATCCCACAGTACCACACCAGGACTCCACACTTGTCAAGTGTTCTTTTTTACACTAAGGGGTTAAGTGATTTGTCTAAAGCCTAATACTAAAATAGCAACATGAGAGCGGTGGTGTAATATTCTATTAGGCAGCAGGGCTTCAGTTTGGAAAACTGACTGAACCAATGCTTTCTAAGGCTAACTGCACCCCTGTACCAAAATCAGAACTAATGTTGTAAGAACACTAGGGTATAATAATTTCAATTGTCACTCAGTCATGGGCAATTTTTCAACTCTTGGATTTCTCTCTATTTTCCATCAGCAAGTCTAATATTCTTTGTCCTAACCTATTTATTTTTATCACATTCTTATGAGGAAGTTTTAGGAGTGAGAGAATGTAGGATATAAGGCTGATATCTCTTCATAGCTAAGTTTCTTTCCACGTGGCCTCTGAAAAGCTAACCATTTAAGATGATTAAAACTAACGCTTATAATAGAAAATAAGTCGTACACAGAAGTAAATAATGATTTATATGGAGGCCATAGATGACGATAAGAATGCCATAAAAATTATCCTTGAGAAGAATATTTAATGTTATAAATTCTTACATTAAAATAAGCTACAAAATAACAAAAAAAACAAAAAAGTGAGAAAGCAAGTGTGTGTTTGTGTAAAAGTAAAAAAAAAAAAGTCTTCAAAGACAAAACTGTATACAACTACTACACTTCACTTAGTACAATTTTTTCTAGGGGTGGTGGCAGTGGTTGTTGTATGTACACACACACACACACACACACATGAAAGCTTCAAAAAGTACATGGAAAAATTTCACTTTCTTTTAATTCTATTTTTTCATGAACTTTATGAAGCCCCCTCATACATATATTATTTTTTCTCATAAACTTATAAGTAGATACTCGTACATGAACATACATACATACACAGAGATAAATTAATATATATGAGGGTAAGTACAAATATTGCTTCAAAACCATAGAAACCTTCATTAAACAAAAATATCAAAATGTGAAGCTACTGCTTATTGACACGGCCTCTATTCCATACATTTCAGAAGGTGGTGTTTCAATCTCTCCAATCCTTAACCAGAGAATTAGCATCCCTGAAGGATTAATACAGCATTCCTTTGAAATGTTCTTTAAATTTTGGGAACAAAAAGAAGTCTGAAGAGCAAGATCAGGGCTGTAGGGTGGGTGGGGTAAGGCATTTTTATGACGGAAAAAAGTCCTCTGTGCATCTTTCCTGGCCCTTTCCTCATCTAGTCAGCTTTCAATTTTCTTAAAACTTCTCCAAAATAAGCCCTTGTAACCATCTGAGTCCTATGAGAAAATCTATCATGATTATCTCTTTGGAATCCTCAAAAACAGTCACCATAACCTTTTGAGCTGACTCTCAGCCTTGAATTAAACTGGCCTAGCAGATCACCTTGGAAGCCACTATTCTGAATGGATCTTGCTCTTTGGATTATGTTGGTAAACCCAAGACTTGTCCCTGATTATGATTCACTCCATAAAATCATTTTCTTTAGCTTTGATGTTGCTTAAAAGATGGTCAGCTTTTCTGAGCTAGGCCAAATTTATGCAACACTTTTGGCACTTATCCACTTGAAAGCTTGCTGAGGCCAACATGCTCTTTTAAAACTGAAAATGCTGAACCTTGTGAGAATCCTACTTTAGTAATTATCACAACAATATTAATTATTCCATCAATTTCTGGATTTAGTTACAGTATCTTCACTCATGGAGGTTGACGTTCTTAACTATTGGCTCCCCTCTCTGTTCTTTCTAGACTTCCTTAAAAAGCTTGATTCATCAACAACTGTAGTTTTATGTGCGACAGCATTCCTGTAAACTTGCAGTAAAACTTCAAAGATTTGGGAAGATGTCCACTTGAGTTTGTTTGTTGTTGTTTTTTTGTTTAGAAATTTGGTATTAGTGCTAACCTCAAATATTGCTTTTTCCATGGAAGAAAAAGTATCTGTTTTTTTTTCTGTGTGTGAAGGCACTCTAAGGAGATTACTGTTGTTGCTGTTAAGTGCTGTTGAGTTGGTTAAGACAAGCACATTACTGAGAGAACTTGTTTTCAGTCATCCACCTATTGTAGAGACATGTTTTGCTTGTAATAAACCAAGGCATGTATGAACCAGAACGCAAGTAGCAATACTTTTTGACTTCTCCTCATAACAGATATAGGTGTCTCTGTATATGAACTTCTATTTACTAGCTTTGTTCACTAAGGGGGCCTAGAAGCACTGACACCCAAGAAGACCCTTGACTGTGCCTAGAGACCAGATTTTAGTTTTGAATACCAGTCTCTGATAAAATGAAAGAGGGATCCTTGGAAAAGTGGCTGATTTCAGAGCTGAGAAAGGGAAATCAAAGGATGCCAAAAGTAAGGAAATGGGGAAGTCAAAAGGACCCAGGAGCTGCCTTTAGAGGTTCTCAATGGCTAATACTGGGACAGTATTAATGGCAAAATAAATTTGATTCACCAAATATTAAATGGAAGGAATAAAGATTGATATCCTAGGCACTACAGTTGTTATTAGGTGCAAGGGAGGTGTCCTGTACTATACACAAAAAAGGTTTTATGTTTGAGACCATTGTTGCTGCCACTATATCATCTTGTCTGGGGTATTCCTTTGTTTACCCTCCACTTTACCAAGTATGACTGATGTCCTTCTCCAGGGACTGGAACTGCCTGACAACATATCTAAAGAATGAGAGACGAAGTCTTGCCATCATTGCTTTTAAGGAGCATTCTTGCTGTACTTCTTCCAACACAGATTTGTTTGTATTCCTGGCAGTCCATGGTACTTTTAATATTCTTTGGCAATATCAAAATTCCAATGCATTCATTCTTCTCCAGTTTACCTTATTCATTATTCAGCTATCACAAACATATGAAGCAGTGGTGTACATTTTTCCTGATTCTAAACCATTCATTCTAAACCTTGTTCTGTTTGAACAACTGCCTCTTGGTTTATTGTACAGGTTCCTCATGAACATAAATGTTCTGGGAGAACCATTCTTCACAATGCTATCCATAGTTTATTATGATCCACATAGTCAAATGCCTTAGCATAGTCAGTAAAGCACACACAAACATCTTTCTGGTATTCTCTGCTTTTAGTTAAGATCCATTTGACAGTAGCAATTATATTCCTAGTTCCACATCCTTTTCTAAATTTTGCTTGAATTTCTGGTGGCTCCCTGTTGACAAACTGGTGAAACTATTTTTGAATTATCTTCAGCAAAATTTTACTTGCATTTGACAGTGAAGATAATGTTCGATGGCTTTTGCATTCCACTGGGTTACCTATGTTTGGAATGGGCATAAATATGGATCTCTTTCAATTAATTGGCCAGGTAGCTGACCTCCAAATTTCTTGGCATAGATGAATAAGCACCTTTAGCACTGTTATCAGTTTGTGGAACATTTCAACTAAAATTCCATCAATTCCTAGAACCTTGACTTTTGCTAATGCCTTCAATGCAGCTTGGACTTCATCCTTCAGTACCATTGGTTCTTGATCACAGGATAAGATTTTTAAAATGACAGAACACTGACCAATTCTTTTTGGTACAGTGATTCTGTAATTCTTCTTCCTTCTTTTGATGCTTCCTGTGTCATTCAATATTTTGCCCAGAGACTCTTCAATATTGCAATCTGAGGCTTGAATTTTTTCTTCAGTTCTTTCACCTTGAGAAATGTTGAACATGTTCTTCCATTTTGGAAATCCAGTTCTTTGCACATTTGGTTATAATACTGTATCTTCTTGAGCTGCCCTTTTAATTTTTCTATTCAGCTCTTTTGCTTCCTCATATCTTCCAGTTGCTTTAGCTTCTCTGAAATCCATTTTTTTTCTTTTCTTTCTTTCCTGTCTTTTTAATGACTTTTCACTTTCTTCCTGTATTCTCTTGACATCATCTCACAACTCTTGTAGCTTTCAGTCATTAGAATCTAATGTATGAACTCTGCTCTTGACATGATCTCCAAATTCAGGTGGGATATATTTATGGTTATAATTTGGCTCTTTTGAACTTGATTTAATGTTCTTCCGCTTCAGCATGAACTTTCAGATGAGCAATTAATTAATGATCAGTTCCCCAGTAAGCCCCTGGCCTACTTTTGGCTGATGATATTGAACTTCTCCATCATCTTTTCCCACAGATGCAATCAACTTAATTCGTGCGTATTTCATCTGGTGAGGTGCACATGTAATCTCCATTTCTTTTGTTCAAAAAATATATTTGGAATAAATAAGTCTCTGGCTTCATAAAATTCTATCATGTAATCTCCTGTACCACTTCTATAATCAAGGCCATATTTTCAATTGCTTCAAAGAGACAGGAAAAGTGAAAGACAGGAGAAAATGATGGCTTCAAATGCATCAGAAAGGGGCAGTAATAGAAGCTGGAGAGCAGAATTAGCTTACACACTTGTTAAAGGTTAGGATTTGACTTTGAATAAGAGGGAAGCCATTGCAACAGTGGTTCACTAATGTTAATGTTGGTTATATCATTATTTACCACATTAATCAATGCTATTTTTCAAACATTTATTAATTCATTTAAAGTAACATTAATAAATCATTACATGGTAACAAATAGCATAATTTCCCATGAAAAATAACTATTTTCTAAACAATGAAAATGTTAGCTTGAAGTATATTTTGCATTATTGCAAATTCTTTTAATATCTAGTTTAACAGAAGCCAGCTAGATTCATGCATCTGCTTTTGCAATCAGTGTGTTGCAATAGGATATTTTCAGTTGAAGTATGTAAAGAAAATCCATCCTCACATAAATATGTAGTTGAAAAAAAAAACTGTCTTTTCAGATATTGTGGATATGCTCCTTTGATACTACACCAAAGCTTGATAAGTGGTATTTCTTGTAGGTTACTTGCAGTGTGGAATCAGAAACCTTATCAATGAACTTTTTATACCTTGAACACTTGAAGGCTAGACTAGAAATGATGGCGGCTAGATCAAATTAGTATAGGTGAGATTGGTGAGAATTGGCTGAATCCTGCATATAAATTTAAGAAGAACTAAAAGAATTTTCTAGTGGAGTGGATGAGAATTTTAAAGAAAGGAGCCAGAGGGGATTCCATGACTTTTTTCCAGCTGGAAAAATCTCTTTGATTTTCCCTGAATATCTCAATCAAGTTCTTGGTATTTGCTTTCCTTAGTGTTTGGAATAAACTCCCTCAGAATTTATTTGGAATAAAAAGTGCTATGGGCTTTTTCCCTCCCTTCAAAAATAATATTATCTTAAATGTCACTCTGTCAGCCAAAGAGTCCCTGAACACATTAAAAATACTACAAAACAGTACCTTCCATCTCGCTCTCTCTTTTCTTTGCTGAGGTATTTTATTGTTATGCTATGGTTATCAGTTCTTGAAGGAACCCTGGTGATGCAATGATTAAGTGCTCAGCTGCTAACCAAAAGGTTGGTGGGTGGAGCACACCCAGAGACTCCCTGGGAAAAAGACATGGTGATCTGCTCCTGCCAAGAGTACAGCCAAGAAAACCCTAGGGAGTAGTTGTACTCTGTCATGCATGGTCAACCATGAGCTGACATCAAGTTGATGGCACCTAACAACAATGTCACTTTGGGGCTGATCTAGTCTAGTCTCCCTGTTAACTGACTGAATCTTTGTAAATCTCTGTCTTGTTCCCTGCTTCATGCTGGTTGCTGCACTTTGGTTGAATTAATGAGTATTATCTTATTTAATTTATACTTGCCTTTCCCTTGCATATTCTTGAGTCACCCCTTTTTTCTCAACAATGTTACAATACAAATTTAAAAATTCAAGTACATTTTATCCCAGAATCTGGCGGGGAGAGGTTTTCAAGATAGAAATGATGAGAAAATGTAGGTATTAGAAATGACTTCCATACCTGGCATACTCTGACAGCTTGGTCCAAGACTGTTTTCGTGTCAGTGTCATAATCTGGACAGGGCAGCATGGCTCGGCTGAGATGTGCTTGTAATAGGAGATGTGCTTTGGTGTGGGGGTTGTCAAATGAATGAGGATTTAATTCAATGGGAAGACATTTTGCCAGTTCACTATTCATATGATCTTCATTGTGTCTTACTGGCAAATCTGTGTATTCTTCTGCATCCTGAAACAAACAAACAAACAAACAAACACATGCATTAATTTGCTGGATCAAATGTTTAATTAATGTACTTCTTAGCTTTAACTGTTGACAATTTAAAACACATTTTAGAAAAACCACAAGATAACTATCTCCCTTAGACTTTTGTTTTGTTCTAAACTGTTATTACTTACATAAGCAAAAGACAGTAATATTCAATATATCTGAAATTCATGAAATGTTCTTATTAACATAGTAGTAGAGCACTTAGTAGGCATCATACACTATGCTCCACACTGAGCCCACAGCAACAAACGAGAAATCAACAGTTCATCTAGACTAGTAGTCTGGTATCAAGGAACTGGCAGGGCTATGTTCTCTCCGACAGTTCTAGGGGAAGAGCCTTTCATGGTTCTCCTAGCTTCAAGTGGACCTAAGCAATCTTTGGCTTGTGGCTGCAGCATAATTCCATTGTCACATTGCTATCTTCCCTCTTTTTATAACGAGTCTCTCAGACTGGAGTAGGATCCATCTTACTTCATGTGATTTTAGCTAACAACATCTTTAAAGATCCTATTTCCAAACAAGGTCACATTTACAGGTATCAGGGTTTAACATTTCAACATATCATTTTGGGACACACAGTTCAATCTATAATACGGAATAAAAGTTTTTATCTTTTAACTTTAACTGAAGTCTAGTAGAGTTCGGTAGTGAAAGCAACCTTTGCGATATCAATCACTAAATACCTACAAAACCTACAACAGAACTAGATTGTTCTATTAAAGGACAAAGAAACAGATTTACTTAGTGCTGATTATGAAGAAAAAATTAATTTTTCTACAGATGTAGCTACTTAAGATTCAACATTGCTGTTGATATGAAAATCGTACTTCATTCAAAACAGTAACTGGACAGGCTAATGTTCTAATATTGTTTGACAGTGCTATAACATCAAGACTTATCATCTTCCTGCAACAATCAAACAAAACACATGAACACAGTGGTTTTCAAGTTGCTAAACATAAAAACACTGAAAAAACCGTGATCCTTGAGGTATGGGAAATAAATGAGGAGAATTCTATAATTGCCATAGTTTACTGTACAGAGTGAACTTCCAGGCAGTAGTATAGGAAAAGGGAATTTAGGTGAACCTGGTGGAGTACATAAGTTGAGGTAAGTTGAAGAGATGAACCTGAGACTCCAGGGAGACGTAGCTAAAGTTCACAGAACTGGAGGGAAGAAGAGGACACAGTAGGAAAGGAAGTGAGTTCTAGAGATCTATAGAAGGTCCCTCTGACCTTCTATAGTTGAGCATGCATGTGTGAAAACTACTCAACATCAGGAAAAGAACCAACCAACAGGATTAGAAGAAACTGTGTCTAGCACTCATACAGGACTAGGGGTAATGCCTGGTTCCACCCTCAAGACAGGAGATATATGGTTGAGAAGGAAAGTCTTGCCTAAGGAGTGTGAAATAATTACTCCTAAGAATGAGTATCACTATGAACATACTTAACAAATTATAAAAGCAAGACCTAAAAGAATCAAATGAATTCCAAGTAAATTAATCATATTGAAGAATAGTAACTCAAGATTTATAGGAATACAGAAATACACAGGATTCAAGAAAAAAATAACAATGTCTACCATAGAATCAAAGATTACTAACTACACAAAAAGGCAGGAAAACATGACCATAATGAAGACAACAATTAACCATTAGGAACGGACTCAGATATTAAAATTAACAGTCAAAGGATATTGAAACAGTTATAACCACCATATTTCATGTTTAAAAAGACAGCATTCAACTCAAACAAAAGATGGTATTAATAGAAAAGTACACATTACAGAAGAAAAGGTTAGCAAAATTTAAGAATCAATAGAAATTATCTAAAATGAAACAAGAGATAAAAATGTTTTTAAGAGAGCACAGCATTAGGGAGCAGTGAGCCAATTTCAAGTGACCTAACATACACGTAATTAGAGTGAGAAAGGGTAGAAAAAGAAATAAGAAAATAATGGCTGCAAATATCCCAAATCTGTTGTAAACTATATATCTACACAATAAGATGTTCAATGTACTCCAAAGCACAACAAAATACAGAACAATACACTATGATATATCATAATCAAATTGTTTAAAAGCACCGATAAAGGGAAATTTTGAAAAGCAGTCATAGGAGAAAACACTTATGTATGTTGTTGTGAAGTGCTGTCGAGTCAGTTCTGACCCATAATGACCCTGTATAAGGTTTCCGAGGAGCAGCTGGTGAGCTTGAACTGCTGACCTTGCAGTTCAAACGGCTTTGCAGTCTGGTGCATTAACCCACAGCGCCACACCAGGACTCCAGAGGAACAAAAATAAGGAGGGCAGTGGATTTCTCATCAGAAACATGTTAGAAGGCAGTAGAGCAACTTCTTTAAAGCACTGAAAGAAAAGAAAGTGACAGCCTAGAATTCTGAGAGACAAAAATTATCTGCACTCTGGCTGTAGAATTTATTTTAATCAACTTTTAGAAAAGACAATTAAATCATTTTTTGACACAATCTCCTTGCTTTTGAATACACTTTGTCCAGCTATCAACAAACTTTCATATTCCCTTATGAAAAAATGTTTTAGGCTGAGCTGCCAGCTGTCCTCACTTCTTCATCAGAGGTGAACCTTTGTCCTCTAAGGGCTGCTTTCAGGAGACCAAGCAGGTGAAAGTCTGATGGAGCAAGATTAGGACTACAGAGAGAATGCATTAACACCTCCAAAAGTTTTTGCAGAGTGTTAATAGTGTGGGCAGAGGTGTGTAGACATGCATTGTCATGCAAGATCACAATGCCCTTGGATAGCAGTCTGCTGCCTTTAACCAACAGTTTAGGCTTCAGGTCTTCAGTGAATCTCACTGTTAATGAGCACTGTTGACTATTGAACCTTTTCCCTGATAGGGCTCCAATATTGGCCTTTGAAGAATCCCAGGACACTGTAAGCGTCCATTTTCCAGCAGATAGTTGACTTTGGAACTTTTTCTTTTTCAGCGACTTCCATTCTATACTCTCTATACTTGGTCATTTACTTTCAAGTTTGTAGCAATGAATCTATGGTCTTGTCACCAGTAACAAATTTTTTAAGTAAACATTTATCTTCCTTGAAGCATTGGTCAAAAATTTTGTTTGCAGATATCTAAACACTTCCGTTTATGCTCTTCTGTGAGTTGTTTTGGTACCCATCTCGCACAAATTGTTTGAAACCCAATTTTGTCGTGGATTATTTCACAGGCAGAGCCATGGCTGACTTGCAAATGATTTATCACATAATCTACTTATCTATTTGACAGAATCATTTCATGTGCATGATCAATGTTATCAGCCATGGATGTGGATACACATTTTAATATAATCAGAGTGCAGATAATTTTTGACTCACCTTCATATATTGTTGTTGTTGATAAATGCTTTGAGTCAGTTCCAATTCATAGCGGCCCTGTATAGTTTCAGAGGTGCGGTTGCTGTGTTTGAATCACTGACCTTGTTTTTAGTAGTCCAATGCTCATCCAATACCCATTGAAAATGTCTTTTTTTAAAATGAGGGCTTTTTAGACATGTAAAAGTTTAGAGAACTCAACAAGAGTCCCTTTGCAAAACTATTAAAGCACATTGTTACAGCAGAAAACAAATAATACCAGATGAACATATGGATCTACACAAAGGAATGAAGGCCACTGGAAATGGTAACTATGTGCATAAAATGTAAGAATTTGTTCTTACTAAAAGATAACTGATTGTCTACACCAATATAATAAAGAATGCATTGTGTGGTTTGTAACAAACAAATATAAAATGTAGCACAAAGAATGAGAGGAGAACATGGAAGTATAGTATTGTGAGGTCCTTTTACAATATGGGAAGTGGTATAGTATCACTTGAAGAAAGATTATAAATTAAAATTGTAGTCTATAAAATCTTAAACTTACCATTAAAAAAGAATGCAAGGGTTAGAGCTAATCAAACAACAAAGATGATAAAATAGTTTTACAAGGATAAAATAGTTTTAACTACCCCCAAAAGGCAAAAGAACAAAAAGAAAACAAGAAATAGATAGGGCTTACAAAATATATTTTAGACTTAACTATTACTAAGGATTGTACTAGAATAGAATACAGATGAAATATACTCACACATATATGGACAACTTTTTTTGAGAAAGGTTCTAAGATAAAGCAGTGGAGAAAGAACATTCCTTTTGATAAATGGCACTAGAACAATAAATGGGTACTTGCAAAAACAAAACAAAACAAAAAATTCCAAAACCCCACTTAAATTCCAACCTTGCATTGTATGCAAAAATTAATTCAAAATGGGTCATACACCTAAATCTAAGAATATAAAATTCCAAACCTTCAGAAGAAAACATAGGAGAGCATCTATGTGATCTAGGGTTATGCAAAGGTTTCTTTGACAGGAGACTTAAACAGGATACATAAAAGAACAAACTGATAAATTGAGCTTCAGTAAAATTAAAAACTGTTCTTAAAAAATGTAAACACTTGTGGCTAGGAAGACTTGTTGTTGTTGTCAGGTGCCATCGAGTCGGAACCGACTCATAGTGACCCCATGCACAGCAGAACGAAACAATGTCCGATCCTGGGCCA
>NW_006408602.1:3981629-3991831 GCF_000296735.1 Chrysochloris asiatica | reverse complement strand
ATGCAATCCCAATGCAAGTTCCAACAACACTCATTAGAGAAATGTAAAAAGGAATCACCACCAAATGTGGTGCTGTAGGATCATCACTGCACTGGGAACCACAAGGTCGTCAGTTCAAACTCACCAGCTGTTCCTCAGAACCTCTATACAGGTTCGCTATGAGTCAAAATTGTCTTGACGACACTTAACAGCAATGACCACTTCACATGGGAAGGAAAGAGACTTCAGATAACCAAAGCATTAATAAAAAAGAACAAATAGAAGAACTCTCACTTTTTTATATCAAAACCTAATACATAGCTACAGTAATCAAAACAGCCTGGTACTGGTACAAGGAAAGACACATAGATCAATGAAACAGAATTGAGAACCCAGAAGTAAAACCATCCACCAATGCTCAGTTGATCTTTAACAAAGGACCGAAGCATTTTAGATGGGGAAGAGATAGTTTCTTCAACAAATGATGTTGACAAAACTGGAAGTCCAGTTCCAAAAGAAAGAAACAAGACCCATATCTCACACCATACATGAAAACTAACTAAATAAGGATTAAAGGTTTCAACGTAAAACCTTGAACTATAAAGATCATCAATGGAAAAACACACACAAACATAGATGCTCTGATTCATGGCACAAGTACACTACCAAACATAACTGAAAACACACAAACAGTAGAAGATATAATAGATGACTTCTTTTGTTATTAGGAGGTGATGAGTCAGTAGCAACCCTATGCATAAGACAACGAAACACTGCCAGTCCTGCACCATCCTCACAATTGCTGCTACGCTTGAGCCCACTGCTGCTGCCACTGTGTAAACCTATCTTGTTGAGGGTCTTCTTTTACTGGTCCTTCACTTTACCAAGCACGATGTCCTCCTCCAGAGACTGGCCCCTCCTGATAATATGTCCAAAGTAAGAGAGATGATGTCTGGCCATCTTGGCTTCCAAGGAGCATTCTGGTTGCATTTCTTTCAACACAGATTTTTGGCAGTGCATGGTATCTTTAATATTCTCCAATACTATAACCCAAAAACATCAATGTTTCTATGGTTTTCCTTATTCAAACTGTCCAACTTTCGTATACATATGAGACTATTGAAAATATCTCGGCATACTTTAGTCCTCAAACTGACATCTTTGCTCTTGGACACTTTAAAGATGTCTTGTGCAGCAGATTTTCCTAATTCAATAATATGTCATTTGATTTCATGACTGCTGCTTCCATGAGTGTTGATGGAAATGAACAGAATGAAGCTTTCGACAACTTCAATCTTTTTCCATTTATCATGTCATTTACTGGTTCAGTGCTGAGGAATTTTGTTTTCTTTACATTGAGGTGCAACCCATACTGATGGGCTGTGATCATTGATCTCAGTAAGTATTTTTGTTTTCAGCAAGCAAAGATGCATCATCTGCACATCACAGATTGTCAATGCAACTTCCTCCAATACTGATGCCACATTCTTCACAAAATCCAGATTCTTGGATTATTTCCTCAGTATACAGACTGAATAAATATAAAAGATTACAACTATGTTGCACACCTTTCCTGATTTCAAACCATTCAGTGTCCCCTTCCTCTTTCAAACAACTGCTTCTTGGTCTATGTACAGGTTCCTCATGAGCACAATTAAGTGTTCTTGAATACTTTTTCTCCTCAATGTTGTCCATAGCTTTGTCATGATCCATACAGTCAAAACCCTTTGTATAGTAAATAAAGCACAGGTAACATCTTACTGTATTGTCTGCTTTCAGTCAAGATCCATCTGACATCAGCAATAAATATCCCTCATTCCACGTCCTTGTCTGAATCCAGCTCAAACCTCTGGCAGTTCCCTGTACATGTACTGTTGCAAACATATCCAAAAATTATCTTTAGCAAAATTTTACTTGCATGTGATGTTAATGATATTGTCTGATGATTTCCACATTCCACTGAGTCACCTCTCTTTGGAATGGACACAAATATGAATCTCTTCTAATCAGTAGGCCAGGTAGCTGTCATCCAAATTTCTTGACATAGATGAGTAAGTGCCTCCAGTACTGCATCAGTTTGTTGAAAATTTCCAATTTGTATTTCATCAATTCCCTAAGTTTTGTTCTTTGCCAATGCATTCAAATGTAGCTTGGACTTCTTCTTTCAGTATCAATGGCTCTTGATCATATGCTACCTCTTTAAATGGTCAAGTATCAATCATTTCTTTTTGGTACAGTGCCTCTTTTTATTCCTTCTACTTCCTTTTGATGCTTTCTGCATCATTCAATATTTTGTCCAAAGAATCCTTTAGTAATATTTCAAGTTGAGGCTTGAATTTTTTCCTCACATCTTTCAGCTTGCAAAGTGCTGAGTGTGTTCTTTCCTTTTGTCTTCCAAACTCTAGTTCTTCATATATTTCATTATAATATATAGAAGTTTGTCATCTTGAGTGGCTCTTTGAAATTTTCTGTTCAACTCTTTTACCTTCTCATCTGCTTTCATCAGAGTCTCTTCTGACATCCACTTTGTTCTTTTCTTACTCTCTTGTCTTCTTAACGACCATTTTCTTTCTTCCTGCATGATGTTCATAATGTCATCCCATAACTCTTCAGGTTTTCAGACATTAGCGTTTAATGCATCAGATCTGTTCTTGAGATGATCTCTAGATTCATATGGGACATATTCAATGTCATATTTTGACTCTTAGGGACTTGTTTTAATTTCCTTCAGCTTCAGCCTGAACTTTAATATGACCAACTGATGGTCTGTTCCACAGTCTGCCCCTGATCTTGTTTTGACTGATGATAAAGAGCTTTTCCACCTACGTAGTCAATTTGATTTCTGTATATTCCATCTGTTGAAGTCTATGATATAATCGTTGTTTACAGTGGTTAAAAACGGCGCTGGCAATGAAGTCACTGGTCTTGTAAAATTCTATCAAGAGATCTCCAGCATCATTTCTATCACCATTTCATTTTTTGACAACTTAGAATTTTTCTAGATTCATACTTTGTACATTCTATGTTCCAATTATTAATGGGTGCTTGTAGCTGTTTCTCCTCATTTTGAGTTATGACCCATCAGAAAATGAAGGTCCTGAATGCTTTACTCCATCATCACAAGTCAACTTGACTTTGAGGAGGCACCGCTTCCCCAATAGTATTTTAAGTATCTTCCAACCTGAGGAGCTCATCTTCTGGTGCTATTCATCATGTTTTAATATTCAAATTTCTGGTGCTGTCTGACAGTGATTTTAGGTTTTCAGTGGCTAAACATTTGGAAGTAGTTTGCGTCTCCTTCTTCTGAGTCTGTCTTAGTCTGGAAGCTCAGCTGAAATCTATGCACCAAAGGTGACAGTGTCAGCATTCAAAATACTGGTGGCATAGCTTCTAGCATCAATGCGATACCCAAGTCAACACTGTGGAACAAACTGACAGATGAGTTGTGGAAATAGATGACTGGGACCTCCTAAAAATTATACATCAAAAGATTTCACCAAAAGAGTTAAAAGAGAACCCACAGAGAGGGAAATTTTCCTAGCACAGCAACACCTCAACAAGAAGATAAATAATCCAACTGAAAAATCGATACAGGACATGAACACACACTTCACCAAAAAAGATATTCAGGCCGCCAATAAACATGAAGAAATACTCATGATTGCTATTCATTAAAGGGATGTAAATCAAAACAACAATGAGATATCACTACACTCCAGCATTAATAGTAAAGTTCAAAAAACAGAAATCAACAAATGGTACAGAGGGTGTGGAGAGTATGGGACCCTTCTACATTGCTGGTGGGACAGTAAAATGGTGCAGCTGCTGTGTAAACTGTTATGGTACTTTCTCAGAAGGTTGGATACAGAACTACTATATGATCCAGCAATCTCTCTACTTGCTATATATCCTTAAGTAATAGGGGTCACTACCATGAATAAATATATGCATGCCCATGTTCACTGCAGCATTATTCACAACAGCAAAAAGATGGAGACAGGAATGGTTACCAAACTTCGGTTCATACACACAATGGAATATTCTGAAACACTGAATAACAATGAATCTGCAAAACACCAGGTAACATGGAGAGGCAGGGTTGACATTATGCTGAGTGAAATGAATCCATCACAGAGGGACAGAAATTGTATGAGACTACTAATGCAAACAGTCCAGAAAAGGTTTTCCTTCTACGGTGGTTTCCAGGGATGAGAAGAGACAATTATTCATTGACATGCTCTAACTTGGGTGATGGGGAAGGCGATTAAAAAGAAAAGGAAGGAAAAGAGAAAAAGGGTTTTGGGGAAAGAAATTGCTATCTTTTTTTCATGTACTCAATGATTAACAATGTATATTTTACTTTCTCATAAAACAGCTTATACATAATTTTTATTTGAAACATGAAGGTTAGGTTATTACCATGGCAGCACCTTCTGTGCTGTTATGACATGTGTAACATACGACAGTCTGACCTCTTAGTCTATCTTAATCATTTTATTTCATCTAATAACATGACCTCTATAATGGTGAATTAAGGAGCTCTGGCAGATTAGTGGTTGGGCTGCTAACCTCAAGGTCAGCAGTTCAAAACTACTACCATTTTGTGGGAGAAAGATCAGGTTTTCTGCTCCTGCAAAGATTTACAACCTTGGAAACCCTATACAGGGTTGCTATGAGACAGAAGCCATTTCACAGCATATAACCCCCACCATATAACGGTGAATTATTCAGAAATGCTTTTGAAGATTGCCTTGTATAATAAAAGTTAAAAATAAATTTATACATCAAAAAAATTTTAAGAGACTGAAAATGTTATTTTGAAAATATTTACAAAGCATATATATGACAAAGGACTGGTGGTGGTGGTGGTAGTGTGTCATTGAGTTTTCTCATCTTTCTCTCCTGGAGCGAATGATAGATTTGAACTTCTGACCTTGCCGTTAGCAGTCCATCTCGTAATCCACTATGCTGCCAGGACTCCTTAGAAGGACTGGTATACAGAATATATTGCAAAAATTCAAAGCAAGTCAGAAAACAAACAGCCCAGTAAAAAATGGGCATAAGTTTTAAATAGAGATTTTATGTAAAGATAAACAATATCAGTAGTCGTTGTTGCTGTTGTTGTTAAGTGCCGTTGGGTCGGTTCCAACCCAGAGCGATCCTGTATAGAGTTTCTAAGAAGCAGCTGCTGAGCTTGAAATGCTGACTTTGCAGTTCAAAGGGCTTTGCAGTCTGGTGCATTCCACCCACAGCTCCGCACCAGGACAGGAAAATTCAAATCAGAATAGCAAAATTAAAATGACATACAAAGTGTTTGCAAGGATGCAGAAGAGCTGAAACTCTCATATACAGCTGGCATAACTGCTTTGGAAAATAATTTCACATTTTCTTACAAAGTTAAACATAGACTTACCATATAATCTAACCATTCTATTCATAGGGATTTACCCTAGAGAAAAGAAAGTCTGTGTGTATATAAAGACTTGTATACAGCAATTGATTGCTAATTTACTTGTAAAAACTAGAAAAAATATGTTCCCATCAACAGGAGAATGGTTAAACAAATTGTATAATATCCATATAATATTGAACAAACAATAAAATGAATGAACTTGATACATGCTACAACATGGATAAATCTCGAAAACATCCTTGGTGAAAGAAGTCTGATAAAATGAGAGTATATCCACTAAAAAATGAAAACTAATCTACAGTGACAAGGAGCTCTGGTAGTGTAGTGGTTGTGAATCGGACTGCGAACCTTAAGGTCAGCAGTTCGAAACTACTAGCTTGTTCCGTGGGAGAAAGATGAGGTTTTCTGCTCCCATAAAGATCTACAGCCTCAGAAACCCTGTACAACCCTAACAACAACAACAATCTATAGTGACAGAAAACATATTGGTGCTTGCCTGAAGAAGGAAACAGCATGGGGAATGAAATTAAGATTTACAAAGGGGCACAAGATAACTTTTCATTTGCATCCATAGTTTCTTACCTGTGAAAAAAGATTGTGCTTTGGACTGTCTTATACATTTCATGATTTGGAAGCAACTATTATGAAAAAAAGGAGCATTCTATATTATCTATGTGCAATGTCTTCATCTTTCTAAGCTTAAGACATAATTTCAGAAGCCTGTGCTTTTGTTTTTGTTATTATGTGTTGCTGAGTCAGTTTCAATTCCTGTATACAGTTTCTGCAGAGTGGCTGGTAAGTTTGAACCACCAACTTTGCATGCAGTTCAAACCGAACTTGCAGTCCAGTGCTTACCCTATAGTGCCACACCAGGAATACATTCGTTTAAATAATTATTTGAATACCACCCATGAGTTATTACATGCTTTGGGCACAGACAAGCTCCCTAGTTGAAAAGACAGACACTTGGTTCAATCAACTAAATAAAGAAATAAAAACTTAGACATACTATTAAGGGCTATGACGAAAAGATACTGAAAACACTAGGGAGGCTACCAAAGAAATTTTACTTAAGTTAGGACAGTAGGAAGGCTCCTCAGGGAAAATCCAGTAAAGATAAGATACAGAGAACTGGCAGATTATTAAATAGGTGTGAAGAGTGTTCTAGAAACAGTATATATACAAAGACCCTACTGTTGTTTGTTAGTCGGCATCGAGTAGGCTCCTCCACATGGTGACCTTATGTACAATAGAAAAAAATGTTGCCCATCCATGCTCCACTCACGGTTGTTACCATGTTTGATTTTTGAGCCCATTGTTGTGGTTATAAGGGGTCAAAGTGGGAAGGAAACAGTTGAGACCAAAAGATTGAAAACATCTGCTTAAATATAATTTCAATGGATTTAATACAAGATGCTGAAAAAGTATCTTAAGTGAAAATGAAAATTATCTGCAACATTCTACTTAATAGTTGTTGCTGTTGTCAGGTGCAATCGAGTCAGAACCGACTCATAGCGACCCCATGCACAGCAGAACGAAACAATGTGCAATCCTGGGCCAACCTCAATACTGCTGCCACACTTGACGCCATCAATGATGCCACCTGGCTGATCCATCTCATTAGGGGTCGTCCTCTTTTTCTCAAACCTTCCATCTTACCCAGCATGACATCCTTCTCCAGCGGCCTGTTCCCTCCTGACAATAAGTCCAAAGTATGAGAGATGGAGCTTGGCCATCCTGGCCTCCAAGGAGCACTCTGGCTGCACTTCTTCCAAAACAAATCTATTGGTTCATTTGGCTGTCCCTGGCACTTTTAGTATTCTCCTCCAACACCACAACTCAAAGGCATCAATTCTTCCATGATCTTCCTTATTCACTGTCCAGCTTTCGCATCCATATGAGGTTATTGAAAATACCATGGCTTGGGTCAGGCGCACCTTAGTCCTCAAGCTGACATCTTTGTTCTTCAACACTTTAAAAAAGTTCCTGTGCAGCAGATTTGCCTAATGCAATACATCGTCTGATTTCTTGACTGCTGCTTCCGTGAGTGTTGATAGTTGATCCAAGAAGAATGAAGTCCTTGACAACTTCAATCTACTTAATAGAGTGTGGGCAAATATTTATTATGTTTCTTGTCTTATTTCATTTTTCTATAGTAAAAAAAAAAGAAAGAAAGAAAGAAAAAAGGCACCCCCCAAAAAGAAAACCCAAAAACCCAAACCCCAAAAAATCCTGAAAAAATAATTACAAACTTTATATGGAAAGGAAAGAGACCAAGGATAAGCAAAGCAAGTCTTAAGAAGAAGAATAAGGTTGGAAACTCTCACTCCCCGATTTCAAAATTTATCACCCTGCTACAGTGGCCAAAACAGCTTGGTACTGGTACAATTAATGATCAATGGAACAGAATCGAGACTCCAGAAATTAACCCATCCATATACAGCCGACTGATTTTCGACAAAGTGCCTAAATATATCGCATGGGTAGGTGATAGTCTCTTCAACAGAGGGTGCTGGCAGAACTGGAAAGTGATATGCAAAAGACTGAAACAAGACATTTACCTCACACCTTATACAAAAGCCAACTCAATATGGATTAAAGACCTAAATGTGAATCCCAGAATTATAAAGGCCATCAATGAGAAAACAGGGACAAATGTGAGGGCTCTTATTCAGGGCATACAGAAACTTCCAAACATTTTGAAAACTACACAAACCGAAGCAGAAAAAATAGATGAGTGACATACTAAAAATTAAAAACGTATGTGCATCAAAAGACTTCACAAAAAGAGTAAAAAGGGAACCCACAGAATGGGAAAAAATCTTTTGCAACGACACATCAGAAAAGGGAATCATTTCTAAAATATGTAGGAAACTAAAACACCTCTACAAGAAAAAGACAAATAACCCAATTTAAATATGGGCACAGGACATGAACAGACAATTCACTAAGGAGGAGATCTGGGTAGCCAACAAACATAAGAAGAAATGTTCAGGATCACTAGCCATTAGAGAGATGCAAATCAAAACAACAATGAGATACCATTTCACACCAACAATAACAGCAAAGATCAAAAAAGTAGAGGACAATAAATGCTGGAGAGGACGGGGAGAGACTGGGATGCTCCTGCATTGCTGGTGGGATTGTAAAATGGTCCAACTTCTCTGTAAAGCAATATGGCGCTTTCTCAGAAGGTTGGAAATAGAAATACCTTATGATCCAGCAATTCCTTTACTTGGTATTTATCCACAAGAAAATGAGCCATAACACGAGTACATACATGCACACCAATGTTCATAGCAGTACAATTTACAATAGCAAAAAGATAAAGAAAGTCTAAGTGCCCATCAACTGAAGAATGGATAAACAAACTGTGGTGCATACATAGAGTGGAATATTATGCTACCTTGAAGAACAACAAGGAAGCTGCAAGCCACTGCATAACATGGATGAACCTTGAGGACATTATGTTGAGTGAAATTAGTCAGTCACAAAAGGAGAAATACTGCATAGTACCACTATTGTAAAAGACTAGGAAAAAGAACCCATACTAAAGTGGGGGACAGGAATTCTTTGCTGGTTACCGGGATGTTTAGGAAGTGGGGTGAGGGGAGGGAGGGCAAGGTGAAACACAGGGTAGGAATAGACACAGGTTTGTTTGTGTGCTAGGGTGGGGCAATACACAAGAAGGGTGAGGGGAATGGAAGAACAAGGCAGATGGGAGAACAATTAGGCAGGCTTGTGTGAGCTAAGTGCAGAGGTAAATACGATGTATGCATAACCTTGGAAAAATAGGGCTCTGCGATACAGGGATTGAGGTATTGTTGGAATTGGCAAAAGGGAGTAAATAATGTTAAGATGCTTGGCTGTCTTTTGAATCTTGGTTTCCTTGGCATATCATTATAAAATAGACATTGGAAGGGGAAAGAAAGAAAGAGTTAGAAATATCACCATAGAAAGTGTGTAAGTCTGTCTTCTGCCTATAACTGATCAGAATACCTAAAATGGGGCTAAAACGTGCTGCCCGAAGAAGGCTTCCTGTGGAACCTCTGTATTACATAAAACTGAACCACACCCAAAATCTTCTGAGGTAGGAAATTTCCACTAGAAAGGACAAGCAGACCAGCCTGGAGCGGCTAGAAGAACAGAAGTTACTTCTTGAAAGAAATACCGACAGGAAAAATAAAAAAAAACAATAATGCAGTCCAACTGACTACTACAAGAACAAGCAAGTTGCTCACCCAGGAGACATCAAGGAAAGTGCTCGGGTCCCCTCAGGAAAAACATCCTTCAAAGACTAAGACTAAACGGAAATCCAAGAGCAGACATACAATCTTGATTGTTGACCAAGTTGGTCACCAATAAGGGGAAGTGAGGGAAAAACAGCAGTGAAGCTGTGAGTTAAGCCCTACCACGTTCAACAGACTCCTGTGAACCCGGTAGAGACCTGGTTGGCCAGCAGTGTGGCAAGACCTGGGGACTCTTGGTCCCTGAGTCAGTGACATAGCCACAGAGGACTAGAGTGGAGAGTGAAGTGTCCAGCTGCTAAGAAGTGAGGGCATATGCACAAGAATATCCACACTTGCAGATAATACCCACTTGACCTGGCTTCAATGGCTGCATGATCAGAACTCACTAGAAGAAGAAAGAAGAAGAAAAAAAGAGTAATCTGATATAATTTGATGAACTTCACCTACATCTACAGATGCAGTAATTCAAAAGAGGGAACAAATGTTTACAGTGAGGATCATTCCCAACCCCTCTATACACAGGGTAGATAGGGATGGGCAACTTGGATATTGGCTACCCA
>NW_006408602.1:3971390-3981065 GCF_000296735.1 Chrysochloris asiatica | reverse complement strand
AAAAAAAAAAAAAAAAAAAGCCCAACAAACCAAAAGACAGAAACAAAAACTCCCACAGGCTAATCTACACTAATGGGAGAAAGATGAGCTTTCTGCTCCCCACATAGTCTAGGAAACCCTATACAAGATCGCTATGAATTGGAACTGACTTGATTGCAATTAACAACAACAAACTCTACACTATTTTGAACACTGCCATTACCCATTCTGGCCTGCTTATGTAAGAAAATGGACTTCTGGTGTGGCACTGTAGGATCAGCACTGGACTGAGAGCCACAAGTTATCAGTTCAAAATCACCAGCTGCTCCTTGGAAACCCTATACAAGGTTGCTATGAGTTGGAACTGACTTGATGGCACGTAACAACAACAACATGTAAAAAAATGCATGCTGACATATTAGCAGTTTTGCCCCTACATGTCTTCTTGGTTTCCTTTTCACTTGTCATGTAAGTCCTTTTCTTTTTCTTTCAAATAATCTGCAGGTAAAAAAACTTTTTTAAAAAGGAAGGCCCAAACGATACATGACAGTGTGATTGTTTTTGGATGGATCACATGTGGATTTCATGACTGAAGCATTGCCACCTGCTGGCTGATCCATTTCAACTGAATGTTCAGACTCTATCCAAGTACCCATCAGCAACTATCCACTATCTTCCTGACCTTGCTGACTGGAGGTAAGTAAGACACAGGAAAGAAACCTAAAACACAAGCTTTTTCTTCAAGGAAATTAAAATCATATTGGGGGCATAATTTATATAAACAAACAATTATGTTAAGTGCAAAATAAAACAATTTATTCAGAAACGTGTACTAAAAGTGAAGTGGATGCGTTAGAAAGTTTTCCAAACGAGCTAATAATTTGTTCTTCATTTAGAACACTTGGTAGGAATGAGAGATGGAGAGAGATTCCTTGCAATTCGGTAGGGGAAATACTAAAAGCAGATCCAAAAAAAAACAGATAAGAAAAGGTCTATGGCTTAAACCTCATGAATAAGGAGAATGATGAGGCTATTAATAGCAGAGAAGCTGGGAACGCTCAGTGAGTAGGAGCTCTCTGACAAGCATGCAAAGTACATTTAAAGAAAGGGCAACTGTCCAGAAAGCTGGGGGAAGGTGGTTGTTTTTTACCGTCTAAAAAGTCCTGATATTTTAAATTTATTTCTACTGTTTATATATATAACTCCCTGGATCTTTTTCCAGAAGAAAACTCAATAGCCATTTTCAATATCACAAACTGGATTGGTTCTCCAGGTCTCAGATATGTAGGAAACAGAATTTGGCTTAAAACTCATATGCAAGGGTCAATTAAAAGAAAAATTATGTGAAAATGAAAACTTGACTGAAAGCACTAATTAACAGTTGTCAAGCGCTGTCAAGTCGGTTCTGACTCATAGCAACTCTATATAGGGTTTCCGAGGCTTTAAAAATATTTACAGGAGCAAAAAAAACCCATCTTTCTCCTGCTGAGTGGCTGGTGACCCTGTGTTTCACAGTCCAGTGTTTATCCTACAGAATCATGGAGTTCCCCACAAATTAATGTTGTTAAGTGCTGTCGAGTTTTCCCAACTAAGCAACCCTGTATATGGTTTCTGAGGAACAGCTGGTGGGTTTGAACCACCAACCTTGTGGTTAGCATCCAGTATTTATCCTACAGTGCCACATCAGGACTCCACTAATTAACAGGATCTTCTAAATAATCCAATCCCCTCAACAAAATATAGCAGTACAATTTTAGATATACTTGTTCAAATTTAATTATATACAAGAGACAAAACAATAATACAAAACGGACATTTCTCAGTCTTAGTTTTCAAGTGCCTCTTAAAGTGTGGACATCTTTCTGAGCTGAGTGTGATGCTAATATTCAAAGACACAGTTTTCATAAAGCATGACTTGTACATGTGAGCCAACTATTTCATTTGGAGCTAAGCTAAAACAGAGATTTGCTCTAATGCTAGAGGAAAAACTAATGGTGTTGGACTCACTGAGAAGCTGCATATCCGAGCAGGGTTAACTACATATAATAATGCTTATTACACTGCGTGGGTTATTTCCAGGTAAATTTGATCAAATGTGCTTTTTCTTGTATTTGCTTCCTTTAGAAACGAAACTCCTTTAGATGAGACTTCACCGTTCGGTAAAGCATGCCAAATTTGCTTGAGTTACCCAACTTATTGCTTTAATTCCCTTCTTCACTAGGATTGTTAATTAGTTTACAGCCAGCAGTATTAGTATCAGATGAATCTGTTAATAGTTGAGTATATTTTACGTTGGAAAAACTGCTCTATAATTGTGAAATCTTTCTAAATCTAATAAGGGAGTCTTCAATCTTTAATGCACGTTACCCAAAGCCAGTAAACTTACTAAAATTTTTAATTTAAGAATTCAGCGTCGTCTTTTTTCAGTGCATTAATCAGTTTTTTTTTTAGTCTAAAACAACTAAAAACCCCTCCAAATCCACTGCTATTGCCTTGATTCCAACTTAGCGTGACCAAACAGGACAGAGTAGATCTGCTCCCTGAGGATTCTGGGACCCTAAATCTTTGCAGAAGCAGTCAGGCTCATCTTTCTCCCACGGAGCAACTGGTGGGTTCTAAGTGCCAACCTTTGGTTAGCAGCTCCTTAATGAAAGGTTTCTTAATTTCTTTGCAAAAAGCTACAAATGCAGTACATTAGTAAAAACAAAGTATTTTGAAAACCACAATGGAGCGAGATCTTAGTGAGCTGGGTTGCTTACCAAGTATTTACTCAGCGTGTTTCCAGGCCAAACTCACTGCTACTGAGTTGACTTTGACTCATAGTGACCCTATAGAACAGAGTAAAAGTGCTCTGTAGGGTTTTTGAGGCTATAAATCTTTAAGGAAGTAACTGGTGGGTTCAACCTTTTGGTTTGCAGCCCAGTGCTTAACTTACTATGCCAACGGAACTCTTAGATCTATGGTGTTGTTTTATTCCATCAAGTTGGCTCCAACTCACAGTGACCCTTTATAGCTGAGTTTGAACTGCTGACCTTGCAGTTAGTAGTTAAGTGTTTATCCCACAGTCACACAAACTATGCTAACACACTTCACTACCTGAACCGCAAGGCTGGTTTGAACTGCAAGGTTGGCAGTTCAAACCTATCAGCTGCTCCTTGGAAACCCTGTACAGGGTTGCTACGAGTCGGAACTGACTCGATGGCACTTAATAACAACATGTGATACTACAGGATAAAGATGTGGCTGTCTGCTTTTTTAAAGACTTACAGTCTTGAAAATCCTATGGGGGTAGTTCTACTCTGTTCTATAGGGTCAGGATGAGTTAGAATTGACTCAATGGCAGCAGTTTTTATTGGTTATTATTTATGCATTCCTAGTCGTTTCCCAATTCATCTTAACCAGGCAATCTACAATTTTTATGTAATTATGTCTCGGAACATATTGGCTCTTTGAAAGGCAATGTTCTCATAACAGCAAATTTAAAGTTGTGGATCCTGTTGTTGTTGTTGTTAAGTGCTGTCAAGTCAGTTCTGACCCATAGCGACCCTGTACAGGGTTTCTAACAAGCAGCTCGTGAGGTTGAACTGCCAACATTGCAGTTCAAGTAGCTTTGTAGTCTGGCACATTAACCCAGAGCGCCACACCAGGACTCCTATAAAGACAGCAAAATACTTAGTTTTGTATCCTCTTGAATAACAGATTTGATACTGTGGACGCTAGCCTACAAACTTCAATTGTTTTGTTGATGTAGTTAAGTGCCATCAAATCAGTTCTGTCCCATAATTATTCTGTATAGGGTTTCCAAGGAATGGCTGGTGAGCTTGAACCGCTGACCTTGTAAAACCAACTTTGCGGTTCAGTGCATTATTCCACAGTGCACACCAGGTCTCCCAACTTCAATTAGGCTTTAAAAAAAACCCCATGTTACTTAAATGTTCACAAGTACATCAGAGGGTGATAAAGAAATTAGTGTAGCTTAGTGGGACTATCTCAAAGTTTTGTGAGAAGACGGCAAAAGACATGAGCCATTTATATTATGTAGTTAAGACTAAGGAGATCTGTAGCGTAGTGGTTACGAATTGGGCTGCTAATCTTACAGCCAGCAGTTCGAAACTACTAGCTGTTCCGTGGGAGACAGATGAGGTTTTCTGCTCCCATAATAATTTATAGCCCCAGAAACCCTATGCAGGGTCGTTATGAGTCAGAACTGACTCCACGGCACATAGCAACAACAACAATAAGGTTATGGGTAGTTACATTACTATGAAATTATAGTGTTTTGTAATTAAAACCCAAATGCTTAAAAAAACACAAGAATGAAACAAAATATGACGGGGTTTCAAGAAGTTCATGGAATTAAAAGATAATGGAATTTTTCCATGAACTTTCTGAAGTCCCCTTGTACTTTATTTTGAGGTTTGATGATGGACTTAAGCAGATTTTAAAGGGAACATTGACTGAGGACAACTGCTATCTAATCCTCTATTGCTCTGCCAGACATTCATGTGAAAATCATAGTCATTTACGCCGGTAACGCCAGAGCACAATTTTGCTAAGCTTTTTAGAATGTTGCATGCTTGTCTCACCACTTTACTTAATTCTTACATCTATCAAGTATTTTATTCTGGATGTTCCAGAATAGATGTTCCAGGTAGAAAGGTTTTCTTTTGCTTAGTTGGGATTGTGTTAAAAGCAGCAATCTCAGAATTAGCCAAGAGAGCTAGTAACAATCCAAATCCCTGGTTAAAACAAACAAACAAGTAAACAAAACCTCTCTTCCAGGTACTTCGTTTTCAGTAGGACACTTCTATTTACTTCCAAATTACTTCTCTAATTTTAAACAACTTGTCCTAGTTAATTTCCTGTGTGATCACTGACTGTAAGTGTGGTTCATTTTCTTATCTACATCATGTAAGTAATTAAAGGAAATTGGAAGTGGGTAGTGAAGCTTTTATGCAATTGGGATTGAAGCTGAATGGAGGGCAACAAGGTCAGGGGAGTCCATTATATTTTTATGTGAGAGACTGGTTTGTCTGCCCTGTCCTTGTTTATTTAGTGCAGGCTGGACAGACTACTAACTGCAAATCTGTGTCTCTGATTTGCCCAGCTGTCCTTGAATAAAGACATGTTCCACTGCAAATGTTAAATGACAGTGATTGACAACCTATGATGAACTCTGCTTGTAACCCCCTGCTACTGTTTTCAGATTGCAAAAGAAAAAGAAAAAGAAAGAAAAGAATAAAGAAACATCTTTTAAAATCACATCAAATGGGCCCTGCTGTTCACTCGTTACTTTTCAATTTGTTTCCCTTTTCATTACAAACCTCAATCTGTTCTACAAATGCCACAAACTCAGCTACCCCACCTAAAGTTAAAGCAAAAAAAAAAAGTATAGACATATGCATGTATGCTACCACATTTTGCCTATTACACTGACTTGGTTTATTGGGATACATACTCTTAAATAATGGTTTATTCACATGATCATATCATAGCTTACTTGCTTGCTCTACTAAGAGCCAACTAGCAAATCTATATATTTCTGAGAGCTTTCCGTGTTTAGCTGGTACTTGGGTTCAGTTAAGGCTCAAGTAGCTTTATTCTGTATGTAAGTCTTTCATTTCTAGTGGCCCTTAAATATGTAGACTGTGTAATTTAACATTTAAGGCTTATTGAAATAAGAAATATTATTTATAATCTAATTTGGCGTCTTCTTTAGTGAGACGGTTTGAACAAATTAATGTTTGAATGTGTGTTTGTCTGAATTTATATATATACTTTTTTACCCTCTAGGTACAGAACTGTTGTAAGAGCCTGTTTTGCCTAAGCAAATTACTGAGAGGAAAGCACAGACAGAATGGCTCATGCTTGGTCTTTTGTATGTATTACATAACAGTAAACTAGTTCTTTTATGTTGCTGTACACATCACTGCCTACCATGGACTCATTAAGCAGCTGATCAGAGAGTACTTGTATATGGAGATGACAGCTTGATCAATGGGAGGGACTAAAGAAGCTTTATACTATAACTTAATTTCTGTCATGGGAAAAGAAAAACTTATAAAGTTAATGAGTTCTAGACTTTAAGTAGCACTTGATTAATTTGTAACATTCTGAGGCGTTAAAACAAACTAAAATTAGCTTCTCACATTCCAGTGCCTTCTTTTGGCTACTGAAGCTTTAGAAAAAGCATTTCAGTAAATTTCCTTAATATGAAACCTGTTTAATATCTGTACTTTTCCAAAGCATTAAATTAACTGGATATTATATTTTTCATAATGATATTAGAAAAATAATTTGCATTTGCCAGACTAGATACAGACATATTAAAGAACAAATATGCCTTGTATTTTTATTTGTATTATTTCAGATTGTATTTTAGTCAATCATTAATCTAGTTAAAAAAAACAAACAAAAAAACCAGAAGTGCTTTTTAAGGTTTAAATAACTTAAAAAAAAAAAAAAAAAAGATTTTTATATTATTCCTAACATTGTAATTTATACTTTAATGAAAATGAACTATAGAAATTAATCACATACTATTGTATCAAATAAAGGAGTTCTGGTAGCATAGTGGTTACAAATCGGGCTGCTAACCTTTGGGTTGGCAGTTCGAAACTACCAGCGGTTCCATGGGAGAAAGATAAGGCATTCTGCTCCCGTAAAGATTTACAGCTTCGGAAATCCTATGCAGGGTCACTGAGTCGGAACCGGCTCCACGGTACTTAACAACAACAACATTATATCAAATAAGTATATAAAATAAAAGGTCATTATAATCTGGACCTATATGATATTTATAACAACCTCAAATTTAAGTGTAAGGCAAGCTAGAAATGAATTTAGTGATATTCCAAGTTAAAAAT
The DNA here is from genome assembly GCF_000296735.1 of Chrysochloris asiatica. Taxonomy (NCBI): domain Eukaryota; kingdom Metazoa; phylum Chordata; class Mammalia; order Afrosoricida; family Chrysochloridae; genus Chrysochloris; species Chrysochloris asiatica. Next base: position 3,974,220 of record NW_006408602.1, on the reverse strand, counting down.
AAAAAAAGTCCTAAATGATAAAAACATTAGTTGAAAAATGAGATAACCAAATGATAAATTATTTTTTCTAATATGCTTATAATTTATTCCAATAAAATAAAGTGTGAAAATAATTTTATTATATTTAGATGGAAAGAATTTAAATACTGATGTATATAATTGTAATTTCTCATAAGATTTATGTGTGTTTTCTTTGAGGGCTTATGTGTATGGGTTATATATGTCTGATTTAAATCTTCGTGTTAAACTTAGAGATGAAGGTTTGGCCTTCAACTACTTAAAGGAAGAAACAATCATTTGACAAACATAAATATGAACAAGAAGTAATACCTTACTCTTTTCATTGGAAAAAGGACCACCTGGTTGACAGCTGGATTTTAAGGGATCTTAACAATAGTGGGTTCCAGCAGGTCTGTTGTACTTAAAATAATTTCAGTGGTACGAATTCCATCAGAAACTTCCATTTCCCAGGATTTATAGCTAAGTCCTTAAAAAATTGCTCTTTGATGAAACTTGAGAAAGTCTGAGTTTTCAAGGATATAATAAAACTGTCTTATAGTTTAACAATGTTTAGATATGTTCTTTTTAAGAAATAAAAATCTTGAGACTATTTGTTTTGAATCCTAAAAGGGAATTCTAAGATTAATAGGAGTATATAAAATTGGTGGTGGCAGTAGTTATGTGGGGTGGATCGGGTCCGATTCATAGAGACCCTCATATGTTTCCAAAGTTATAATTCTTTATAGGAGCAGAAAGCCTCATGTTTCTCCCCGGAAGAGGCTGGTAGATTTGAACTGATAACTTTAAGGTCATCATCCCAATGCGTAACCCACCATACTACCAAAGCTCCTATATCAGGGGTTGGGTATGTCTGGGCCTGCCATGATAACTGCAGTCCCAGCCATCATGTTTTTGTTGTTGTTGTTGTTATGTGCTGTGGAGTCGGTTCTGACTCATAGCGACCCTGTATAGGGTTTCCGAGGCTGTCAATCTTCATGGGAGCAGAAAGCCTCATCTTTCTCCCGTGGAACAGCTGGTAGTTTCGAACTGTTGACCTTGCGGTTCGCAACCACTACACTACCAGAGCTCCTTAGCCATCACATTAGGGGTGAGAAAGTTTGAGCAAATATAGCAAAATTAATTTACAAGTTAATAAATATGTATGGACTGTAAATTATGTCATAAATTTTGGCCACCATTGTCCTAGATAATAATTATGTAAGGTTAAATGTCACTCTGTAATCTAATTTCAAAAGTTAAATCAAATTTTTTTCTTATCATGTTGCTTCTGCCTTAAAAGTTTCACATACTTTTTTATGGTAGTGTGCATTGCATTTTTAGACATTATGAAACCCTGTATAGGGTTTCCAAGGCGCAAGCGCTGAGTTTGAACTACCGACCTTGCTATTGAAACTGACACTGTGGTCCACACCAGGATTAGAGCAAATTAAAAGCCACACTAGGATTAGAGCAAATGAAAAACATACAAACCAAATCCCCCCGCCCCTCGCAAAAATAAAAATACTGGGAAGCAGTGATGATTAACGCATACCACTAAAACACTTCTTGTCTATTTACTATTTTTGTTCAATTAGTTAAGGAGACTTGGTGGTGAGGTGAGCTAAGCGCTGGGATACTAACCAAATGCTTGACCAATCAAACTCACCGGCAACTCCATGGGAGAAAGATGAGGTTGTCTTCTCCCATAAAGATTTACAGTAATGAAAAAAGACACTTTCTGCTGTGTCCAATAGGGTGACTTTGAGTCAGAAGTGACTCAGTGGTTACCCAAACAGGTCAATATATGAGAAATATCTTAAGATCATATTGCAGCAATTGCCAACTAAATGGAACAGTCACTGGTATTTAGAAAGACAGTAATCACTAAGGCTGAATTAATTAGGGAATATTTCAAGAGGAAACTCAGCCAAGGTGAATGGATAAAATTCAATCATAAGCAAACGTCTGAAGCTGAGAATGTACATGGCATGTTTAAAGGTAAGAGTAAGAAGGCCAACCAGGAGAAAGGTAAGGAAATTAGTAAGTCTAATGGAACATACAAGAATGCTGGTGGCTCTGTAGGATAAGCCACTTTGCAGGAGAAAGATGAGGTTTTCTACTACCACAAAGATGAACAACCTTAGAAACTCTATATAGGGTCACTATGAGTTGGAACTGACTTGATCTCACTGAGCAACAACAGCAACAGAACATATAAAGAGCCCTGGTGTGCAGTGGTTAAGAGCTTGACTGTTAACCAAAGGTCACTAATTCAACTCTACCAGTTGCTACTATGGGAGAAAGATGTGGCAGTTTGCGTCTATTAAGATTGTCGTTGTTGTTAAGTGTCCTCAAGTTGGTTCTGACTCATAGAGACCCTGTATATAGGGTTTCTAAGCAGTGGCTGGTGGGTTTGAACTGTCGATTTTGTCAAACTGACCTTGCAGTCCAGGGCTTTATCCCTCAGCACCACATCAGGACTCCATTTATAGCCTTGGAAACCTTAATGGACAATTCTATTCTATCCTGTAGGGTTGTGTCGCTACAAATCAATATAAACTTGATGGCATCGGGTTTGATTTGGAATGAAATGTATAAGTAAACATAGGAAGAAGATGAAAGGCTATGTTTAAATCATATTTTAAAATATATATTTTGGAGGAAAGAAATGGTGCAAATAGTGTTTTAAACAGAATTTAAAACGGTAAGGGTGAATTGGATGAAACGAGAAGAGGAACCAAAGTAGAAAGATTACTCTGGACACTATTTAGCACAATTGTTCAGGAATGAAGTGATGAGAACCTAGACAGGAGCTAAAGAGTGATATATA